>NC_133479.1:14573594-14765819 GCF_025370935.1 Choristoneura fumiferana | reverse complement strand
AACAGTTCCTGAAAAACCTTCGATGGCATTAACATACGACCTTGTGATCGTCTGTACAATCCGCGAAATCACGTAAACACCGACTGATAGTTTCATGATCATTCACGTGTAACCCCTTAATAGGAAAAGTTTTCATGTTCTTAATTGAATTCAATTCGCAAACAAGAATTCTTATCCTCGGAGGACTCGTTTGAAGTAAATTTGATTACCTGACTCATGAAATTTAGATAGGTTTAATGTAATAATTAGGGCGTTGCGTAGGAGGAATTCCAAAAAAACACATTTGTTATTATATAAGTAACCATCTGTTATTAGACGGTAAGATACCTACAATCGCAACAAGCCTATAAACATCTTTCGCGTTCTAGTTTCTCTCGGTGCCTTTAGATATTCATGTCATTTCATATTGTAATTGACCTTTTTGTTTCATGTACTCGCTGACCAAAAAAGTATAAGTAGGTATTACCATTATTAACTCTAGTAGTCTTAATTTAATTGTCATAAATGACTGATGGGATCCGTGCCTTACTCCAATCCACAATGCACCTTGGTTCGCCCTAATATGGCGAGACTTTCAACGCGAGGTTGACGTCGAATGTGGCCTTCTATTTATGGATCGTATTAGAATAAGCTAGAATAAATTCTTTATTTACATCAAACTACGGTTCGAGAGTATATATTATTATTTACTATTCACCGGCGCGGCGATTGAATGTCTAACACGTTTATGAATCCTCTGGGAATACGGACGGAATGAACGTTGAATCGAGGATTCAGGTACTTAAATATTTGTTTGGACTGTATTTCGTTTTTATGACTTTATTATTAATAAAACGAAGCCTTTTACAGCAAATTGTTACTACTTAATCTATTTATTTTTACCCGACTGCCCGAAGGAGGGTATTGTGTATCTGGTAAAGGAATCAGATCGAGAGAATGAATGAAGAACGATTGACGAAAAAAGTGTATTAGGCGAGTGTGAATGAAAGTGTTGGAAGGGGTAGACCTAGGCGGACGTTTCCGAGACCAAATCAGACGTCTTGAAAAAAGGCCAGGTCAAGTGTATACCCTAAACGAAGAGCATGTGAAGGTGAATAATGAAAGTGGACGAAGCGAAACAAGTATGTAAGGATCGTAGCAAGTGGAAAGAAGTGGTCTCTCTGCTACCCTATGGGAAAGAGGCGTGATTATATGTATGTATGTATGTATGTAATGGTAAAGGAACACTAGGACTAGACAGACACACATTACCGTCAATATAAATTTATAAAGTGATAAATGATAATGAACAATAAAGAGGCACAACATTGTATCATCTACACATGTGACGGAGGGAAATCCTTTCTTGTATAACATAAAAAACAAAAAGTTGGAAGACCCCAACTTTGTTACTTCAAAGTTCAATATCTAAAAACGGCTATACCGATGTTTATGAAATATGTCTAAGAACCATCGCTAAAAAACCGGTTTCAAATAAAAAAAACCGCATTCAAATCGACCCACCCGTTTAAGAGCTACGGTGCCACAGAAAGACACACAGACAGACAGACACACATAGCGGTCAAACTTATGACAACCCTCTTTTTGGCGTCCGGGGTTAAAAATCATGCCATAGAACCCACTAGATATCATTTGTAATGTGTCAACGTATTGACTCATTGATCTCTCCTGCGTTAGGTTACGTATGATAGGTACCTATTTCTACAAAGTTGCCGCAGGTATTGGGAGCAATATGCATCACACCTAAACTCTAAGGCTTTCGCATATTTCCAAGAACAGCGAATTATTTCACATTCTAAATACAACCCGCCGACACAACTTTGATGTCATTTAGCGAAAACAATGGAAAGATTCGCGCTCGCAGTTGCATACTAAGCGCTGCGTTTTATTTAAATAAACTTATTTTTATTATAGCCGTGTCGCTAAATTCCAGGTGCTAGTAAAATTTTAATGTCTAACTCCTAAATGACTCATGTCGTATATTTTGAATGGGTTCTTTAGTCTGTAGCCTACCTCTTCATTAGTTTAAAATGAATGACATCATTTATAAACTGTACTTTTATTTGGAATACGATACGAATATCGATACTTACTTACTACTTAGTAACGACTTACTTACTGTTTTGCTATGTCTTCAAAAAGTGTGTGATAAATAACTCTAGGTACAGAATAATGTAAATATTTATCTATATAGCATTGAAAAATAAAAAATAAATATTATTCAAAGTTTGAGCATTATACCTGCTGAGATGTGCTAAATTATGATGTTACTTTAACATCTCTATCCAGAAACTTTCTACCACTCAGAGTTGAATCAGCACATCATCACAATTTCTTCAAATAGTCACTTCCCGTTATGAAGATGTCCTATCACTTCGGTCACGCCGTAACACGCATCTCACTTTGTTACTACGACTTAAACATAACGATTTGCATCAGGTGCCTTATGCGGTTCCTGGGTTCCTAGTATCTAATAGCTCTTACGCAGTGAAGCGTAAAGCTCACATAACTTAGTAAATCTCGATGGGATTGGTGTGAAGTACTAAGGGTACAGCAGTGTACGCTATCATAAAGTGATCAGAGCTCCGTTCAAATACCTACAGCTATAAATCAGCATGGGACTTTCCCTCACTCGTTATCATTCTCCACGCTCCTCCTCGCTATGGTTTCTGATATTTTGCCAGCTTTTTGTCGTATGCAGTTATGCTAATACGTAATGACTTGTTGTTATAATAATATGCTGAACTATGTGCGGCTGTGAATCCTAAACGGTGTCAAACGTTTTAAGCGTTACGACCTGACAATTGCTAGTTTTCTAATATTGTTGCGACTTTGTTGAACAGCTTGCTATAAAGTTAGTAATAAAGTTTGAAATTGCGACTTCGTTATCGTAGAGTTTTTAAGTGGCAGTTGAATATCTTTATCTGCGAATTGTTGCGCAACGATTTTGACATTGACATAAGTAAATTCAAATACTTCGTTGCTTACTCAACAACATGAGTTTTTATAGTGATTTGAGTGATGACAATATCTTACTTATCCTAACTTGTTTTATAAATGCGAATGTGAGCTTGCTTGTTGGTTAAGCTTTTATACTTAGGGGCTGTTTCACTATCCACTGATTAGTGTTAAGTGCCGGGTAAATGTGATGCCGTCTCCGTCTATTCAAACAAAACAAATAGAGACGGCATCACATTTAACCGTCACTTAACACTAATCAATGGATGGTGAAACAGCCCCTTAAAGTAATTAACCGATCATGATGATAGGTAAACTGACACCCTAGTTAGGATGTAAATAGGTATATAGTTTATATCCCGGAAAATTGTGTAGTAGATAAACTAGTTCTTCGCAGACAAATATGAAGGCAACATCTAGTAACTATATTAATATGAATGTGAAGGTTGTGGAAGTTTTTTACGTGTACTTTTATCCCGATATTTCCAAAGGATCGGCATTTATGCGTGTAAAATTTCAAAATCTACCTACCGGTAAATGTAGAAACATGAAATTGTGCACGGCTATTATTCAAAAGTACCTAAATACAGACCACGATCCTTATTATATACTTATATATTACGATATTATACTTTTTGGAATTTACTAAAATTCCAAAATCTCAATTCATCTGCCAGTTCTCAATAATTCACGAAGACAAAGTCGCCCGTAATGGCCGGCACCTATAGAAATATAATATAAACACTTCGTTGGTGACTCGTAAGTACTAAAACCACAGATTAATTAAGTAGTATTACACTAAAACTAAGCACGGAGTTAAGGAAAAATGTAGCTACATATAGATTTAGCGTTCATCGGTATGCAAGTAGCGTGGCAGCGAACAAAAGGCATTATAACATCCTGTTCCCGCGACACTCCAACTCTTATTATTATCTTAATGACAAAAATTTATAGCTCCTTAAATTCACCGTGCTGCAAATATTAAACATTTTTTTTTAAGCATAAAGGATCATTCTTTCGTGCGAATTAGCGTCCACTGCCCGATGTTTTGGTTGATTGTTAATATTTCCTGTTGAATCTAAAATAGAATGTTTTAAAATTCAGAACTATTGATTGTCGTGAATAAATTATTGAGACCTAAAATGGATTTCCAGTTCTCGATTGTTTTTAAAATTGGCTGGATTTATTGTGCGTATCAATTATATTGGGTGTTAATACGATACGTATGTACAGTCGGACTTAAAAGTAAATGAACCCATTAGTAGGTACTTAGCTGCGGCAAACGCTGGGACGATTTGAAATGTTTCAAATTAATGAAAGTTACTATGTATGTACCTAAGAACTACCTATACCAAAAAGGTAAGCTACTATTAAGGTTGACTGGTTGATGTTTGCTTAGTACAAAAACTAAACTTAATGCATTAACAAGATACAACTATTAAAAACGCCGAAGAAAAAACTAGTGGCATTTATTTAGGTGTCAACGTCAACGCATGTAAATGATTTGATTATTGCAATATTATTCTAAGGCTAGCGCAATCTACCGTAAATGGTTTATAACTTAATTATCAAGATAACATTAAGGTTATATTGCCTTTTAAATACAATTCCGATATGGCTTTTAAACTTAGTTAAGTATATAATGGAAATTCAAACTACTTTTGTTTTCCACAAGATTTTACCAATAATAATAGCTAGGCGATATTAGCCGCATGTCCAATGCAAAACAGTATAATTCAGTGATATGGACATCCGCAAAGTAATTTCTAAATCAATCAATATATAACAATCTTTCTTATTCATTTGAATTCTTAGTCAAATGTTTTCGTGCACAATATCTTCGCGGCTTACGCGATCGAGTGAGCAAAGTGGGCTACCCTTTGATAGGTCGTATGTTAAGCTTAAGTAAAGTTCTTGCTATTTGTTACGAGTTAGGTACCTTTCGCACAAAAACATAAACGATATACTGGTTGAATGGAACTGCCATGCAATTGTATTGGCACGCCATCGCAGCTTACCAGATACCTTTATAACACTATTCTGCAACGAGTTCGATTTTAAATTTAAAATGTAAGGTAGACGAACGAGTGCTAGTCACTGTTTCGTGTGTGAGAGAGAGAGGTTACAGCTGAGTAGGTCACATCACATTATCATGCCAACAAATAGGTAGACGGGTAGGAGATCTATCTTAGTTACTGGTAAAAACGCTCGAAGATGATTAACACGGTAAATCTGCATCATATAACTACAATGTCTATTCTAACCATATCATCACTATATAACTATCGACTGGAATCAGTAAAATTCCAACTAATTATACCTATTCTATCGGTGATTTGTATGCAATAAAAATATTTAATTAAAATCCAACTCAAATCTATTAAAGATAGGAAGGAAAGGGGTAAAAAGGGGACATTGGACCCATATCTAATATCTCATGTTCACACTCAACGCACTCAAGCTAAGGCAAAGAAGCAATTTGTCTTTTATGATGATTAAATTGAATAAACATTCAACAAAAAAATTGTGTTCATTTTTCATAAATTCCACCTTTTTTTGTTGCAGGTAAGTAAAAAAGCTGATATTTTCCGTACCTGTTATTGGAAGGTAAGTAAAAAACTATTTAACTGCATATGCATTTCAATCTTCGATCCCCTACAATGCATATGCACTTACAACATTCCGGTTTTATGCAACCAAACTATTATGAATGCTATAAATTAGCGCAGGTGAAACATGTTTTGACATTTTAAGTTTTGCGCTATAAAAATAAGCCTAATGAAGTGCCTATTATAAGTGCTAATTTCATTAAATAGCTACTAGTTTATCATAATTTATATTCAGCAATGAATTTATTCCGGGAATAAGTTATAAATTTACATTACTAATTGGAAACAATAACATTATCTTGTTTGAAGTAGGTATGACATGAAACAATTAAACCGTCAAAAATCGACTGAATATCTCTAAAAGAACCTATTACTACGAGTAATAGCACTAATATCAAACCAAAATCATCATCACCTGGAAGACATCCGCTGTCGAACAAAAGCCTTCCCCTTAGAACACCACACTGAAGGAAAACTCGCCACTAGCACCTACCTATCGGTTGCCAATAACTCTCGCAATGTCGTCAGTCCACCTAGTGAGAGGCCTGCCAGCGCTTAGAGTGTACCGGTTTGTGATCGCCACTCGAGGACCACTCTCTCCCAACAGAAATCTGTTCTTGGAGCGAACCAAAATACATGGTTATCTAATATTAAGTATTACTAAGTCGTAAGTCAAAACTTGGTTTTCTGATGTACCTACATAACAGCTTAGACTTCAAAAAGTTAACACGGAGCACTATTCCTTTTTAAAATAATTAGCTCTCGAATCATATCCAACTAATATTATAAACGAGATTGTTTGTGAAGTTGTTTGTTACTCAATCATACAACAACGTCCGAACCGATTTTGTTAGATGTTTTTTTATGGATACGTCCTAGCTTAAGTCCCGGGGAAGGACATAGGATAGCTATTATCCTGGAAAATTACGTAATTATTTAATAAAATAAGAGCCCTCACAGCCAAATCCACACTTATACTTTACTCGAATCATACTTGAGTGAGCGAATTAAGTACTTAAGATTTAATTGGCTATCAGTGAAGCAAATCCTTCAGCAAATCTATCAGTGAAGATATCCTAGTCTTAGTCACGAATGTTAGAAAACAATCACGTCTTGATTTCACTCTGTATAATTGTAAATCTCTCGAGCCCGCATAATTTACAAAGTGCAACCGTAATTCATTCCGCGTATTTTATTTGCGTCTTACATCCATGATTCCAATCTGCATTAAAGACGGTCCTCCGTAAGCCGTCCCCTTGATTTTTATGCAAATGCATCAGAAGCAGAGATGGGATGTCCATCACTCTGTTTTCTATGGTTTCATTTGTTCTCGTAATTTGAATTTCTCGTCTCAAAAATAAAACTATCGCTTTGTTGAAGCTTAAACGTTGATTCTTGATGCAGCCTTTGTCGAGTTAGGTGAATGCAGAGTTTTATTGCATTTGTTAAAGATTTTTTGTTGGTATTAGTGCTGGACAACAATGACACGAGTGTTGCAGTTTACTCTACTATAACAGAATTGAGACCACCACCTTGGCACGTATTTGCCACGATTCCAATTTATTAAAGCGTCTTAAATTTATCCGATTTATATATGACGTTGATGGCAAACAAATATTGGCAACGGTAAGAAATATATCCCATTTTGTCCCCTTTTTAATGAAACCCCTGCACAAACACGCGAGCCTACTCAAATAGTCATAGCCCGGTTACATGTAACGTTATTGAAAGCGTTTTCCTCAAAACTCCAGTTGTATAATCAACGCTTTTCTCGCGTATTTTTATTGATTCTCCCGGCACCCCCTCCCACAGCAAGGAGCTGGAAGCTGCCTCCTACCGCGCATTCATAATCGTATCGACACACACGACACACACCACCAACTAAAGGACACCTTAATTCCCAACCCGTAAGACTCGTTTTCGTATCCCCGAGCCTCCTGAAAGAATGGAGCAAAATCGTGCGTTACCAGCCATGAGACATTAAGCGTCATATAAATTACATTAGCATATAAATAAAGTATTTTTGTTGTGCTGGTCTGTCTGTGCCGTTCGGATTTTTTACGACGCACGGTAAGCCGCGACATTTTTGTTCTTCTTTTTAGATAAATCCAAGTTCTTAACGATGGCAAGAAAATATCATGCTATCGGTAGGTATATGTTTATTGGCGATACGGGCTCATAAATAAACCAATAGGAGCACAAAATTAATTTACTTGAGAAATTAAACGGAAATCGTTCACAAATTTTTATTGATTTTTGGCGAACATTTGACAGGTTCCTTTTAACTTAATTGCTTAATAAACTATACCAACCTGATTAATAAGTTAGAACTATTTCCCACCATATTTTACCTACTCAATACACTCATACATAAGTACTTATAAGTAGCCATTTAAAGTCTCAAAAGAACTAGCATCAATTTCGTTTTTAATCAGTTTCTTTGTCAAACTTGCCAATTCACTTACATTAAAGTATCTTGTAGCCCAGCGGAGCGGCGTCCCGGTAGGTATCGGGTGCTTCCAGGGATAAATGGGACAAACGGAGATAGGACACGATGGAAAGAGATAAAGGGGACACTTTGTAAAGCGTAATTATTTCAGAGAGCGGACAAAACTGGACATTGTCCCTTACAAAACTAAGACTTTGGCAATCTTTTTCTCTGCGACTCATTCCTAACCGTCTTAACATTACATTACTTCGTGGAGGAGTATGATAAATTCCACGTAATACTTTTCCTTCATTATTTCCTTATAAGAACAGTTTATATATCTCAAGGAAAATTATATATCTCTCCCCGCGAATCAAATTGACAATTCAACTATGAGACACGTGTAACACCCCGCTTTTACGAATTCATTCCCATGGGTATGACGCTCAATCATTGACATTTTTTTCATTTCCCTCCCGCGTGGAGAGGCTCGAGTTTTTCTTACGTTCCTTTACATATAGAGACATATAAAAGGCATTAGGCATGTCGGGCGGGAATACATTGTGTCTTGAATACTAAGACGGCCAAGAAAAATTACAACCGAGATAATATCTCTCCGGATCGGGATCGAAACATGTTCGCCGCATAATTCGGGTCGGGAGCGACACCAAGACAAATGAAGGCAGTAGACCGTACATCGGCCGTAACACCCGGCCGTGATTGAAAGCTGGGAAACTGCGTCACCCGCCCTTTATAAAGGGAGCGTAGATCTTTTGATTGACAAACTGCCTGATAACGTAGGAAGTATTAAATCAAGATTTACTTTTTGTTTCCACAGAAACGTCTCTCATATTTTCGTGTCGGGAAGTTGCCGCAAATTCGGTGCGGCAAAGTTGTGAGCGTCATTACGCGGCAACTCAAGATGAAGGGTAGACGGAAAAATTGCCTAGGCAAGAACAAATCAAAAATATATGCACCCTTCCTCCCTACGTGACGTGGTTCTCAAAAGGCGATTTACATGAGCACCGTCACCTCGTCGCGTGCTACGATTTTTTATGTAAATCATACTATTTAGATATGCCACTAGACATTTCTCTTTACTCCGCAAGCGGAACCTTCAAATGAAGTCGATTTTTAAGCGACTCCGAAAAATGGAGCCGAATTGACGAGCACGTGCGAGCGGCGCCTATCCGATTGACAGCGAAATACGCTCCCTACTTTACTTATCAGTTATCAATTGCGCTCTCCTGAGATAATGTTTTGTCTCACTATCTCAACGTAATGAACATTCTTTTGTCTTGTCTAATTTAAAATTATGGTATTTTCTCGCTTTCTTCGTCATTATAGATGTCCGTGACATAATAATTTACTGCGATTTCCTACTTTTACCCGACTTGTCAAAAAGGGTAGTATTTTTCGAGCGTACGTATGTAAGGGCATTAACCCTTACCATACACCTACCATTTTAATATTTTTAAGACAGTCGGGTTTATGAATATTTTTTATTTTATCTTAATCGTATTCATACTGTCATCGTTCATTCATTAGGTAATTAAGTAAATTACATATTGTATTTTTATTTTAATAAAAAACGGTAAAACACACAACACACTGTCAAAATTGTCCTCTGATGGACAGAGACATATTTTTTAAACCGAAATTGCCAACGCTTCGTCTTTCGGTTCGTGGTCGCCACTCGAGTACTCTCCCCCAACGGTTATTTGTTCTTCAAGCGATGTGGCCCCCCCCATTGGTACTTTAACATGCATATTCGTCGAGCTATATGCACGCGGCGAATACAAGTGGTGAGTTGCTCATCGCGGTGTTCTAAAGGGCAGGCCTTTGATTCAAAGATTCAAATCATTTATTGTAAGACCACAGGTATATAAATAAGGTATTCAAGTTTTACAGTCTTTCCATAGTCTACCATATTATGGTGTACAATATTTTTGGATAAAAGTGACATTATATAAAACAATCAAAAATAATAATTAAAAAACAAAGAAAAAATCAGATCAAATGAATAAAATTATGATTACTTATATTTAATTAAGACGAACTAAATAAATAAAACAAAACAGATAAAAAATAAAATCATTACAAATCAAGTCAGATTAAATCAAGTCAAACAAAGTAAAACAAAGTAAAGTAAAATTAAGTTTGATTAAGCCCACTTGAAATAATATTAAAATTCAATAATACAAAATAAAATTCAGATACATTTATATTTAAAAGTCAATATTTCAAAGCAATCAAACTAACTTAAAACACAGAATCAGATGTCACCAACAACATTAGAGCATTAGAACTTTCCTTTATTGTTAACAAAGTCAACAATGAATGTCTTCCGTCTGATGATGTTGATGATGATGAAACTGTATTTTGGTAGGTACTTTATTTAGGTAATCCAGTGAAATATTACCTTTTCTTTTAGCTATTCACGCGTTAATACGTTTCGAATTCACATAGGGCTTTATTTATGTAGGAAGCTGCGGGACTAATGCCCCCTCCCCTCCGCCCTCCCCCTCTCATAAAGCCTCTTTATCTAGGATTTCGAGCCCATTTCATTTGAATGCAAGCCAGATACGTTAGTTTTATTTATCCGTATCGTATATTATTACTTGTAAATACAGTTTATCTAGGTGTCGTAAAGTATTTTAGTGCGGTATGATGCGGCTTTTTTAATATATAAAATTCCCTTATGCGATGTTTAAGAAAAAAACTAGGATTTTTACGACGTCTTTCGCCGGCTTTTTTATTTGGAGTCGAGCTTCTTTGCAGTGGTTGTTTGCTATGCTTCATCAAAATTAGCTTAGCCGTTTTTGAGATATTGAACTTCGAAATGACAATGTCATGAGTTTTCAACATTTAGTAGCATGGTGAACGGTTGCTCTGAGGATGGACTCTGGTTAAGTTCGAAACGCGTCAGTGTAGTGTGGCGATGGTGCTAGTTGGGTTTGTGTGATTTGTGTATGTTCTTATAATGTGGAGGTAGAGAACTTGCATGAACATACATTTGTTAGCTATAGGTAGGTAGCTATCATAAGGTCGCGGGTGATCAAAGTAAATAAATATAAATAAATAAATATCATGGGACACTTGACACCAATTGACCTAGTCCCAAAGTAAGCAAAGCTTGTACTATGGATACTGGCAACGGATAAACATACTTAATATATATATAACTTCCTAGACCCGAGAATAAACATTCGACAACAAACAAATGTATCTGCCCTGGCCGGGAATCGAACCCGGGCTTCGTAGCCAGGTTCTCTAACCACTTGGCCATCCGGTCGTCAAGTAATGGCTTATAGTTCCCTGTAACAACAATATTCCTTGTATATACAAAGAGTGCTTGCTAAGACAACACCTATATTAATTACAACCACGCCTACTGCCCTAGCCCGCCCTAATGAGCCGAGGCGTCGATGAGGTAATTACCGCAGCGCGCAAGCGCCGCCCCGCCCACGCAGCCTCCACCCCCACCCCTCTTAATTACCGAGATATTACCCCTTAAAGGGAACAAGGATACGTGCTTGGTACAGTCACCTGCATTAATATCTGGCAAAGCGGAGCGTGCAAAAATATCTGACACGTCCTACCGGCCCTAGAGTCGTATCAGATATTTATGCACGCTTTATTGTGCCAGATATTGGTGCTGGTGACTGTACTCCCAAACCCAAGGCAGGCGTATGTCGAAATCGGAAGAGAGTGCAAGCTTAATGCACAAGATCATCTTCTACAATGTGGCAAATAACTGGCATTTTAGTGGCGGTATCCGTACATTTCGCAAACTCTTAAACTGTAAATGTTTCAGGATTTATTTCAGGGCCATCGTGTAGAACCCTTTAGGTAAGGTTAGGTTAGTTTAATAAAAATCCTGTAATATTTACAGTTTCATAAATATTAAGCAGTTGCCAAATGAAAAGTTGCGAAACGAATCAGGTTGCCGAACGTTGGTTGCGAAACATTAGTGAACCATTACTGGCCCACCCCTGGACTAGCAAACGTATTTGCAATCCTCTGATACCTATTGAGAGTGTCCATGTGTTGTGGTGCTCACTTGCCACAGTTGCCACCAGGAAACCTACTTGCGAGTTTTCCCCTATTTTGTAAAAAAAACTTCCCTAAATAAGTTAGTGAAACTTTGTAATGTTCGAAACTATCACAGAAGACTGTAACCGTAAATCGAACGAACTTCACGATACTAACGCCATCTATATTACGGTAGGTAAAACCAGAATGTTAATATCGCTAGGTCTCGTCTGTTTTCTTCGTCTTCTTAAAGATGAGAAAGATAAAGAAAAGCGATCTGTTGTTTCGTGTTCCGAACGACATCAGCAAAGCTAGTTTAAGTGTACTATCGAACCAACTGAAACGTGACCCATTATGGAACCTTTTCGTAGAAAAAGTCATAGTGACACCGCATTGCTTGACAAGGGAATTCATTGGGAAACTTACTGTGAGAACATTCCACGATAGTTCAGGAATCAAATAGTTCGACTGTACAGAATTTTATCCAATTGTAAGCCAGTTTCTGTAAGAAGACAGGATAGAGCCTTATTGTAATGCTAAAATACAAAGTTATCACTAAATAACACATTTACTTACTTATTTATCATAATTTTTAGAGATAATTACTCTACAGATCCAGAACAAGCCACGGTAACTCCAAAAGCGGTATTAAATAAGTAAAAATGTTCCTTTGCCAGAATCTTTCCAAGCCCACCGATAATTGCCTTGGCACAGTATATAGCAGCACATACAGAAGGCAAATGCGCTCATTTGTTACGGGGGCGGTAGAGGGCGCTCCGCACGCGGCTCACGTACCGTAGCTTCCTCATTTTTCACTACATTGGTTTTACGTGTGAATTATTGTTTGTTTCTATTCCTTTCGTTTGTTTACGTTGCGAAAGGCTTTGAGGTTGAAATGGAATGATGAGTTAGAACGCAATTTGGGTATTTGAGTTTCGTAGTAGGCAAGATTTTGATGGATTGCATAATAAATAACAAAGTCAGTTCCCGCCGTCTGTACGCTTTAATCTTCAAAACTAAGCGACTAATTTCAATGCAGTGATCACTATCAGTTAGATAATTTTCCACGAAAGGATTTACCTATGGATATACCTATTATGATATGATATATACTAGCGATGCGTTCTAGCTTCGCACGGTTTGTAGGAAATGAAACTGAAAAATGTAAAGTGCATTTGATTAGACAATTTACACCTTTTTTTTATTGCACCCGTGCGAATCCGAAAGACGGATCGCTAGTTACAGTAATATAAAATCACCGCTCATTGCCTATAACTGCGATTAAATCAAAAGATTCGGGCATACAATTAACACCAATAATTCCAAAACGTTACTGGAATAACTACAAAAACATACCACATATATTATTTCAGTACCTACTGAAAATCAGACAAATTTTCAAATATCTGAAAGAAATAATTTTAAGTTGTGATAAAAGAAATAACTAGATAGCCATTTGAATTGGTGGCAAATGACGAGTTTTCTATATAGCCATACAAAATCTATGAGAGCATCCAGCTTATAAGTATACATATATATATCAATCGACTCACTAATCAACTACTTACCCAAACCCCACACGAACAATGGTTTCTGAAGCCAAATAAGAAAAAAACAGCAAAATAATATTACTAACACAGCTTATGTGGTCTGCAATAAAAACGCCCTGGCAGTCAGCTGCACACCGTTAATGTAAGCGACTTTCCCAAATTACACAAAACACATAGCTATGTGCACATAGCCCGCCTCACACGTCTCCTATTTACATATGAGTAATAGCGAGACCTCATTCCGAATGCACGTGAGCACTCCTACCTTACTCCAAGTTTTCAGGCTCCTTTGCCTAGTCAAATTGGTAAAGTCCGCTTTGTATAGGTGCACATTAAAAGTTGGAGTGCCGTGGAAATTGAGAATCCGGCTCGTATTAAGCCTTAATGCTTGACTTGAATGGAGGTTGAGTACTGTGTAGAATTGTACTGTGGCAAGCATACTGGACGTAGAGTTTTGTTTATTTCAAATCTTGTAAGCATCATCAATTGCAATATCCTTAAAAAATCTAATTAAGTAGTTCGTCAATTAAATTGTCAGATAATATTGGTCGCGTATTTTTTCTTTTATCGATTATTTCGTTTAATTTCCATGAAGATATAGCTAGTTAAAGTAGTGACCCTTTTAGCACGGTATGACGTCACGGGCCCTCACTCCTGAACTTTGACGTGCTTCATCTCTGTAATTTTTTGCCAATGCACTAGAAAAAATACGTATCCAATATTTTACGATTATGCGAATTACCTAGTTCGCTGAATTGGCGTCGTTCTGGCCTCGTCTGTCGCAGGACCGATGAACGGTGGAGTAGACGAGTCCTCGAATGGCCACGGACGGGAAACGTAGTGTAGGGCGTCCTGAGGCATGGTGGACGGATGACCTTAAGAGGGTCGCTGGCAGCGGATGGATGCGAGGGGCTGTAGACAGTGTTGTGGCGCGCCATGGAAGAGGCCTATGTCCAGCATTGGACTGCTGATGATGATGATGATGATTTTCTGACAGTCTAACTGACGTATCTCATTTAAAATCTTGTAAGTACCTATCATCAATTGCCATTGTTTAGAGTAAAACTAGCTAATTTAAATGGGGTTTTTTTCCGCGTACCTTGATTTTAGAGATGCTCGATATTTCGGCACAGTGGCATGCGCCATGATCACGAGACGACACAACTCTACGCGGAACATAACCCGAATTTAAATCATAAAATAAGCGCATTTCACGTTCTAAGAGATTCCTTTTACTTCACTCTTAATTTACTAATTGAAAAACATTAATTATATCATAATTAGGTACTTATTTGAGAAGGATTACTATAACTGCAAAAAGACGTAAAAGGCAACAACCTCATATAAGCGACTTATATATTTAAGTTTACATCTCAAAGCTACTACAGAGTCTCCAAACTCAATATAAATTTCATTTTACGCCCCAACTATCACGTACGGGCATAATATAGAATAGACCGTACGTAGCTCGAGCGTCCGCTGTCAAATTTTAATTTCTCTCTCAAATATTTACCCAAGGAAAAAGGATTCCCCGACGGGCCGCGCTCTAATAAGTTTTCCATAAGAGCGACGAGGGAAGGAGGCAAGAAGGCAAGAGGGGGCAAGAAAGAAGGCAAGAAGAGGCAAGAAAGCTCTTATTGTGTTTGCCGAAGCTGGCGCATCCGGGCGCATACCTAACAAGATGAATATGTACCGGGCCACCCCTTTCGGACCGCCTCCTATGTACGTTCAGAATACTGCACTGAAATTGCATTTTGGAATACTAATTCCACGTTTCTGCTGACCGTTCTTAAAGTGACGTTCGATTTACGACTGCACTTAGTACCAAATGTGAAAGACGTATACATTAATTCGTATTGTTAGTTTGAAGAAAGCATTTTATTTTAAGATTCAGCTTTATAGGAAATTTTTTGATGAATAAACCTAGTAGGTTACCATTCTTTATTAATGCTCATTATTATGTAATTACTTTTGCGTCTTAGCTATTGTTATACTCGTTCGAATGTCAGATCTGTACAGTCAGCAACAAAAATATACATACGGTTGAAGTGTCAAAAATGTGTATACAGGACTTTATTGCCTAAACATTAAGGTCGTGTATACATATTTTTTGCACTTTGGCTGTATTCATATCTTTGTTGCTGACTGTAAAATCGTTCAGTCTTTTCACTTTGTTCAATCCCAAGGTAATTAATTACCACAAATTTCGTCAAATATGCACTTTCTCCTGTGAAACTTCGTTACTTTTGTTTTTATCATTCCTATTTATAGGCATTTAGGTTGTCCCGCCATTACTGATGTTTAAATATAATAATATAATTTCATTAGGACCCAAAACCACATAGGTAACAATTTGCCCGGATCTTAACCTATAACACGACAGTAACATCCCAAATCGTAAATATTCAACATTTTATTAGATTTCGATTTAAATTTGCTCTGGCAGCGGTACCCGCCTGCAGGGTGATTCCAATTGAAATATGCAATATGAGTTAGCACCGCGCAGACGTGAACCGAACACGTCTACGTTTCAATTTCGATAGTAAATTATTAGAAACTTGGCGATGTGAAAGGGTTTGTATTATGTTCACCTACTGTTGAACCTTATTTACTATAGCAAGCATGGACAGGATATAGACAATACTTTTCGGATTTATTTTGGGCTCCTTATATTGCGGGTCCTGTGCAAGGTGCGTCGGGATCGCTACCACCAATCTTACTCCCAATCCTGAAGTAGCAAAATATTATATAGCATAATAAGCAGTGATCGGCGATTCAGTTGCAGCTGACGGTCAGTGACCTCAACAACAACCCAATTCTCATCTTGTTACCTACATTTTTTACGTGTTGATATTTAACTATTTTTTATTTACTTTATAAATTAAAACATGACAATGCATGTAATCAAATATCTTAGAGACATAAAGGTTCGAATTTCAAGATTAGACTGAGAAAGACTTACTGGCTGAGTAGAGTCATACGTGCTGCATAGAGAAAAGCGCTTTAGAAAGAGGCAGATACATAGATTTTTCAAAATATCGCTATAAATCCAATTTTCAACCGAATTCATTTTTCCTTTCGCTAAACATTGTGTTTGTATCTATATTTTTATAATAATATAAAGAATATGGCAAATTCAACAGATGTCGAATACCGTATTATGGCAAAGCTTGTGTGCCTGCACTAGCCCCTAGACGTTGCATCCGAAGATATACCTACCATACCAAATCACACTTGTCACACTCCGAGTTACAATAAATTCATTTAAGCAACACGCGAAATTCAATTTTCGATTTAAATTTTTCATGGAATTTTGTCAGATTAAGAATCAATACTATATTAGAAAAGTCAAATTTCTAAAAGACCCCTTTTCCACTACAATCTTAACTTACTTAAGCTCGAGTTAAGCTTACCAGTAACTAAAACACTGACGGACTAAAACAGCACTGCGAAGTATTTCACTCAAGTGTCGGCTCAAGTCCAAAACGATTTGCTGACGTCATGTCAAACCTAAACAGGGTATGTTTACGTAACTACGTCACAGCGATACGCTCGCCATAATGCCGCGGCCACGAAACTCGCGAGTGATAAAAAGTTGACGCTACGCTGTAGCCGTCGTTCAGTAAAGACGTGACTCGTCGACAAAGAAATTCCTTTATCACCCTAGTAAAAGCTAAACTATTGTAATTTGTAGAATGAAAACATTAAACAATTTTTTTTTCACATACAAGTAATGTAATCAGCCTTAGTTTTTTTTTCTGGTATAGAAAATGACGAATGATTGAGTAGGACGTACACCAACGAGGTGGACGGATGACCTGGTTAAAGCCGCAGGTTCACGGCGAATACAGTCCGCTTCCAACCGAAGTAACTGTAGGTCAATAGGGGAGGCGTATATTTATTTCATCAGGGCTAATACCCCCTTCATATCACACCTTTGCGACAAAGCTGTGACATTTGTAAAATCGCAACTTTGGAGATAGCACAGTATTGTCGCGAAGGTGCGATATATTTCTCTTCACTCGGTAGAGCATGCGACTCTTAATCATGGGTTTGGTCATGGGTTCGGGCGTTTGCGCGCCATATCTAATAGGAAGTTGCCTCATGAACGAATGACACAAAAGAATAAAAAAGTCACAAAGCACTTTAATTACTATAAAACACTATTTATTATTATCACAAGGTACGATTTCAAGTCTGGTGCAAAATAGCGCGCGCGCATACCAACAATCATCGGCCGCGGTTTCTAGATAACTAACTAAACTACCACGCAACGGTTTGCGCTTGAAACTGCTAACCGTGGGAGTGTGAGCGCGATGGACATATCGGTCGCGTTATTCCTCCCATGTAGCAAGCTGGCAACCGCCCGCGGGACGAACGCGCGTGAGGTAAGGTGCGCGGCGTATGGTTTACTATAATTTATTTCTTTTTACCTGCGAAAGTACTTTATGATACCACGACACCACGCTAGCAAACAGGTATCTAAATCGGTTATTAAGAAAAATGTGGAAATATGCAAACAGGGTAATTTTTAACAATGAACAATATGTACTTTAAATAAATCACAATCATCGTCATCATATCCAGCTTATACATATACGTCTCTAATTTTGGGCACAAACCTCCTCTAAAAGGGCTCTAAGAATAACTTTACCGCAGCCAAGATTATGTATATCATGTGCGTAGGCATGTTTGAATTCAAAATGCAAGTTACTGAAAGCTTAAAGGATATCCTTAGATGCGAGTAACGTATTTAAAAAAATCAACATAATTTTGATATCTTTTACAAAAGCACATAAATGCATGAAATAATTTTATCCAAATCCAAATTAATTAAAGACAATGCCATATTCATTAATGTTGTTTTTCTCTATAAGTGATTTTGTAAATAAATATCTTAAACCATAAACTATATTCATTAATATTTTAAAGGAAAACTACAATCTTTCATCGTATAAGTACCTACAGTTTAACGAATACTTAACAAGATAAAATTTGCTCTTTGAATTCAATCAATATAGACCCCTGCAAAGTAACGTCTGGACCAAACAAAACTATTTTAAACGACTTTTACACATTGTTACACATTTAATCTGCCTCAATTTAGTAATTTACTCGTAGCTTACGTAACGTCCCACTACCTTTTAAAACAAGTGTACTTAACTGAAAATAACTCTATATCTACGATGTTTCTCTCGCACGTCAGAGCGCGCTGCAGTTGACAACCGGCAGCCGCCCGTTCCATGGCCCGACCCCACCGCCCTTCAACCGCACTCGCTTTATTGTGCACTTACGTTTATAATAAAATAATATTAATATAATGAGTGTTAAAGTAAACATTTGGAATTGAAATAAAAAATACAAAAAGATTCCAAAAAACAATCTTAATGAGTGTTAATAATAAATTAATTTTATTTTAGATATGTATGTAACGTACTTAATAGTACTTATACATAAAAGCAAAGTCGACTTTTGGCACACTCAAAATATTTTATTAATTAATCTACAATATACGTAACTTTCAATTCTAATACAATTTATATATTATAAAATAAGGATTCTTCATATCTTGAGTTCTAATAGCATGCATAAAACCGAACATACATGCATTTTTAAAACTTGAATAAAAATCTTCTTCCGATGATAGGTAGAGATAGATAGCAAAAACCTTTCTCTACAATACAATAACTCTTTATTGCACATCAACACATAATAAGCTGTACAGTAAGCATAGGTATATAAAAAAAAGACCGACAAAAAATTTACCAACTTGTATCCCACATGACTTTAAAACATGTAATTTTAAAATATTTTCTGACACAAAATGTCGTTATTGAACCAAACATTACCATAAAAAGCTGTCTAGATTGACATCAAACTTGGGGGACCATTTTTCATTTGTCAGAAGACAGTCAGGACCAATCTTAGTGCCCATCGGTATTCCTCTTTCCTGGCGACAATCACCCACCGGCATTTCTTAAGGGCTTCATTGGACACCTAAAGGTAGTATCGTTCGCTTTGAAATGGCTAAATGCCGACGCAAATACAAAAGGCTCACGTCCACGTCGCCACTTCGACCAAATCGGTCCAATATCGCTTTTTCCCTTCGATTATTTCAACAGTTAATGTTTTTATTTAACGCGCGGTATTGAGCGGTGTCGGCTTTCGCCACTCAGCCTAATTTATTGCAGGTCGACGCGTTCGCGGCGCGTGTTTTTGACGCGGCAAAAACGCGGAGGCTGCGCCCGCGCGGTCTGCCCGCGGGTTTTTCGCCGCGTATCGCTTTAATTACGGTTAAGGCCTGCTACGCACTAGCGTACTTGGTATAGGCTGGAAAGTGTATGGTAAATTTTTGTTGAAGCTTTCATGAATCGTTAGGGTAAGTGCCGACAATGCGGACGTACGTTACAGCTAAGATAGGTTATGTAAGCCATCTTAGAGCGCATGAGCGGCAAACAAATAACTAGGAGTCGAAGTGGTCGCCATGGCCGAAATCGGTCGGATAATCATCAGGGTTCATTCATTCTATTCTATTCAATAATTTTATGCTTTTGACTTCACTAACTACCAAAATAAAAATAATTAAGTAAAATTATATATTTTCTTTAAACACAATCTCAGAAGTACAAAAACTTGTACATTTCCCGTTCCTCTCGGTCAGCGGTGGCGCGTCTGTACGGGCCCTAAGGGACTCCTTTATTTCGGCATGCAGCGCCAAGCTGACTTATATTACCGTATTTCCATGGGTCGAAAATACTATCTGCCAATTTTCTTTATGAATAGTAAGGGGAAAATTGATTAGTTCGCGAACAAATTTATCACAAACTCATGTATTATAAATCAGTCAGTAATTGGAAAAGTTGATAGAAAATAGCAACGAAGCAAATTAATTTTCAGTACTCACTTAACTCTAAGGGACTAAAATGATTTATTGAGAAGTACGAGTAATTCGAGAGTGAAACAAACGACGGCCGCTTGTACGCACGTACTCTTTTTATTTGGAAAAATTCTATAAATCTTGTTGGCAAAATTAAGTGGAGAAAGGGAATATCTTTTATTTGTTGTCTCGTATCATAAACAGTGAGTGTGTAGACGTCGGCACGCCGCCCCCCGCTGACCGGGCTCGGGAAAACATACATTTTTAACGTCCCACCCTCAGGGGTGAGAAGGGAGAAAATTACAAAAGAAAACAGCCTTAATTTCCAATGTCATCTCCGTTCCATCTAATCCGCTTATCGTTTTATATTTTGGCTTTTGAATTTTCATTTATTTTTGTTTGTTTAAGGAAAAGGACTGGCCGGTCTCCCGAGCTTACTTGATTTGTGAGTTCTCGCGAGTCAATAACTGTATTGACTGTTCTGATAAAGCTTTATTCATTCATCTTGACTTAACATTTTAGAACGGAAGCTCTAAATGGATTAAAATTCAAGACACTGAATCATTCTTATCAAACCAACATTCTGTTTATTTGACACTGGCCATCATTCAATTTAAAAACCTAGTATTTATCTACAAAAAACAAATGAAACTTAAGTTATTCGCAACATTGAAATCCAAAGCCTCCCACAATCAGTTAAAGCTAGATGCACATCTAACCCGACAAATAAAACTCCGTC
This sequence comes from Choristoneura fumiferana, assembly GCF_025370935.1. NCBI lineage: Eukaryota > Metazoa > Arthropoda > Insecta > Lepidoptera > Tortricidae > Choristoneura > Choristoneura fumiferana. Next base: position 14,744,623 of record NC_133479.1, on the reverse strand, counting down.
TACACGGACAAATGCTCATACTTACACACATTTCGTATCCCGATCTCGCGTTTCTTTCTTATTGGCCGATGCAGATTCGACCAGACAATAGTACGTCAGATGTGGATTCGCATTAATCAGATGTGGAGCGACCATAATTCAATCAGTATACAGCCTTAGCCTGTATAAGTATCGGAGAGATGCTGCTTTGTGCGTGTACGGTTGACCAGCGCTGTCGCAGAGCGAAGAATTGATTTTAATGGATGTGGTACTTGCTGATGTTTAAATATAAACTTTGTTTTGCTGTCTACAATCATAAATAAGTTAGTTAAGGGAACATGCACAAGGATTATGGAACGATCCAGAAACAACGAATTTATTGCGTCTTCTTTACCATTGTAAAGGCTTGAAAAAAAATGTTTATACTTATATAATAAACCTTACTCGATTGGGATATAGTTTTATGTATGACATACTCATACTAGCTCTTACTCGCAAATTTATCTGCGAAGAATTAGTTTATGACGCGCCCTCGGGATCCTTAAAATTTATGTCATAAGTCGCTCTAAGGGTGCTCTAAGTGTTTGACCTGTATGTATTTTGGTACGTACAGTCGTAACTATTCAGCAACTCAACCATTCTTGATAAAAACACGTCTTTAGATTTGTCTTTATAGCACGACAGTAGATAGGTAAGTAAAAATTTAAAAAATAGTGGATTTGAAATATGTAGTACAGACCTACAATTTTATTGTAGGTTGTTGGTATTTTTGTTGTTTTAATTATTATTTGACGTCAATTACAAAGTTCTTAATACGATGTTAAGTAAAATACGGGAGATAGCTGATGCATACCTACTTGTATTGCTAAAATATGTAGAGGCACTGGTACCAACAACTGCCACATCCACCATTTCTGGGTCAAGTGTTGTTTCATATTTTACATAGAATGCAGGGCTGTCAATTCGGGCCCGCTCAGTCTCAATCACTCTGCGGCTGCGCATCTGAAAATTAAACGATACCATCTACTTACATGTCCGCTAATAGCCACCTTTACCTCGCAAATAAGGAGTAATTAGGGTAAACTCAAAGTTAATTTTATCTTTCTGAGCTGGTACGTCGAGGTCAACGATATCTTTACACATTAAGTAAGAAAGAAGACATTTATTCACATTAACAAAGACACACAAATACAATAAAATTTAAACTACACACACAAATAAAACAAAAACAAAAATTACCAAAAATTAAAATTATAGAGTGTATGTACATGCACGATTTTGTACACGATACACTTCATGTTTGAACTTTTGTATAAAATTGTCAGATGACGTAGACAAGATACTAAAGTGTAAAGATATCTTTGACCTCGACTACGCGGGGTTACTTACTACTAAGTAGATAAGTAGGTAGTCACCTACTTAGCAGTACGCAACCATTGTTTAAATGCCCCATTAAGCATAGTTAGTACATTAAAACCATCTTTGTCTAACAGCGTCATTTATTTCGCAAAGCTAAGACATAATTATAACAGAGTGGAAGAAAAAATCTAAATAACTCATTATTGGGTAGGTCCTTTTTTAGGATGCAAAATTGTCATCATCATCATCATCACTTCAATTGTACCATCAGACAGAATAATGCGTTTGTTAAAAAACAGTAAGTTATTATTAAATATACAATTAATATTAATTTATGTCTCTGCTGGTGGCGTTAGTCTGTAATCAGAGTTATTGATAACCTCACTGGTAAACATAAGTAATGTGTGATAACATCTCAGTGTTAGCAAACCTAATCGATGTTCAACCATATAATATGTCTCTACTGTTGTGTTCATAAGTTCAATGCTAACCATAAAATTTGCCAACAAATAAGGATTTAGTCATAAAATGGATCCTAATGGGTTGGAGACATACGACACTTCGTAGCCCAACAGAACAGCTTAATATATGTGTAGGTACTTTTTATTCTGTCGCTAAAGTAAATATCTATCAAATGTTCGAAAGTCAATGTAAATTTTAACCACGGATGTTTTGAAGTCGTTCTGTTGTGAATTTTGATAAAATGGGTTCGTATCTGAATATGATCCCAAAACAGTAAAAATTTGAGTCCACCGCGGCTCAGACGGCATTTAATGATTAAAAGACCGTACAAAAATGTAAATTAGTCATATATTATGTTAGGGTCATTCCGGGAACCGCATTAGACGCCATTAATTGGGCTAAACCAATAAAGACGACATCCAGGGACACGTGTAGCCCTCCGACACTAAAAAACCAAATTGTGCCTGCGTCGACGTATTCTAAATATTTCTTTGGGCCGCCGAGACTCACTCTTTAATTGTTGTTTTTGTCCGGATTCCGTTTTTTGTGATTGATTCAGCATGCAGTTGTCATTGTATTCGTTTAGGTTTTGATTATATTTTTTTCTTCGCCCGTCCAATTGTTTGTATGTTTTAAGGAACTGTTTCTTTGTTTTTTTTTTAAACAACGGTATGGTAATGCGAGATCTTTAAATAATCTGATGAATTTCAAATGTGATGCATGGATACTGTTTAAAATTGAACATTCATAAAGCATATGCATTTATAAGATGTATTGACGAATAAATTCTGTGACTGCAGTGCAGACGGTAACGGGCGCATTCGTTGGTTTTAAAACAAATTATTACCATTATGTTAAGGCCAGTTTATCTAAAAAGAACCATTTTTTCAATAGGTGTAGGTACGCAGTAGCTTAAGAATTATTGATTATTTAACGGTTCCAAGTACAATAGATTAAATTTCACTAGATCAAAAAATCCGAAAATAATTAAATCGTGGATTTTTGTGCTTTTTCTTTAAATTTACCGTAACCTTTCTCGCAATAAATATCGTTGTACGATATTTTTTCTTCAAATTCGATTTTTTACAATATTTTACGTAGGACGGATTCCCTTTAACATTTTTGCCTCCAAATATCCTGGCATGGATCGAATAATCGAGCATTTTTTTTTCGATTTTCTGCATACTTCATTCAAAAGCCCCAAAATTTTGAGTTAGGACAGTGACAGTATTTAATTTCAAGTAACAACAATTGATTTATAGCTCTTTTAATTTTTGTGGTACAGTCACCAGCATTACTATCTGCCATAGCGGAGAGTGCAAAAATATCTGACACGTCCTTCCGGCCCTAGCAATAGAGTCGTTTCAGATATTTATGCAGGCTTGTTGTGTCAGATATTGGTGCTGGTCACTGTACAGGTGGCTGGTCATAAGGATGAATTAACACGAAATTTTGTGAGCACGCGCATGCGTATGTGTTATATTCCAATATTCCTACGGGATTTATGTAAAATTCCAAAATCTCTACCACTAAGTCCAGATATTTACAATAAATTTTCCACAGATGTTCGTCAAATAACAAGTAAATGACGATTTCCCTTGTAAATTTGGTAAATTCCCGGAATGTTTGACTGCCAGAATGAATGGTTTATGCGAGCGATGCCACGCGTGAAGTCTAGTGTTTGGTAAAGCCACCTCGTGATGTTAACAGAACTTGGCTGAACTGCTTGGGCAGTTTAATAGTAAATCCAGCGAAGCGTGACAAGGAAGCGATCCCATCACCGTTCGATACACGATTTTGGATTTCAATTAATTCAAACAGTGGATTTTTGCGTCAAGTTCAATGTACCTAAACCTATCCAGTTTTTATAGAAGCTGTAACAAGTTTAGATTTGGCCAATTTTAAGTCGTTTTGGCTTTTTATTGCTAATCATCTATCGCAAAGCGATTAGATCAAGATCAAGACAGAAATGTAAATAAGTTGGACGATTGATAATAGTCGTCCATTCCACGATTGCAAGGATAAAGCCTAATATTTAAACGATGCAATGCAAGAACTTGCATGCGAGGTACGTTACATTGCGGATTATTAGGCGACAATGAATTCAGATGATCAAACAAATACCGCAATGTAGTGAAACTTGCATGCAATTTCTCGCATTATCTAACTGGGGCTTTACTTTAGTCCATGTATGGTTTGTTGACGCTTGAATAGTCTATGCGGAGGGCCTGCCTTCTAATGTCGTGCCAATCGGGAATCGAAGTCGGGACTTAGCGCGAGTCATCCGCCACACATTTATCACATCGACGTGGCTGCACCCCTAACATTAATATGTAGCCATTCATAATGTTTCATTAAGTGTTAATGCGTTTATGATACGCGTTCAAAAGCAAAATCGCCTTGGCCATATCTCTATACAAGATCAGTTGCTTAAGTAATGGTGACTGACTATTTTTCACCGACCGAGCGACGTAAATACATTAACGTTAACCGAGTTAGCTATTGCCAGCCAAAGCAATAAGTAGATTCCAATATGACCTTTACATTTTGGTACTTTTATTGAAGCCGTGGTAGCCCAGTGGTTTGGCCTATATATGGCTTGGCAAGCAGAGAATCGCGGATTCAAATGCAGAAACACATCTCTGTGTTTTTAGAAATTCTTGTGCGAAATCACATCTGAAATTTACCACGAGCTTAATTGTGCGTGTGAAACTCCCAATCCGCACTGAGCCCGCGTGGGAACTACGGTCCAAGCCCTTTCATGCTGAGAGGAGGCCTTTTAGAGGGACGAACGTGTTAGGCCCAGATTAGATTAGAAATTTAAGACAAGACAAGACAGTAAACAGGTAGTACAGATAAAACTAACAAAAGTGCTACTGTAAACTAGCTTTTACCCACGGCTTGGCTCCGTAAACCAGATCTGGCAGTTGAATTGAAGTTTCGGAATTGTACTTAATCCTATCCTACTAATATTATAAATGTGAAAGTTTTTGAGTGAGTGAGTGAGTGAGTATGTTTGTTACTTCTTCACGCTGAAACGGCAGGATTTGGATGAAATTTGGCAAAAAGTTATTTTATAACCTGGATTAAAACATAGGATACTTTTTATCCCGATATTCCTACGGGATAGGGATAAAATCTTGAAATAACAACCGCTGGGCCGGGGCTTACAGTCATGAAATTTGGTATATAGGTTGCGGGACGTCTGGAATAACACATAGGCTACTTTTTATCCCAATTTTCTCACGGGATAGGGATAAAATCTTGAAATAATAGCCGCTGGGCTTGGAGTCATGAAATTTGGTACGTATATAGCTGGACATCTGGAATAACACATAGGCTTCTTTTTATACCGATATTCCCACGGGATAGGGATAAAATCTCGAAATAACAACCGCTGGGTTTAGAGTCATGAAATTTGGCATGGTTGTTTTAATTTAACGTCAATTAAAACCACGATGTAATTTTAGGGAACTCCCACGAGAATTTCTAAAAATCCCGGAATTTCAATTCAACTGCTGTAGGTATCTAATAATTTACGCGTGCGAAGCCGCGGGTAAACGCTAGTTGCCATGTAAATTTTCCAAAAATTACCTACTTCTTTTTCTTCATTTACGTTCACTAATTTAAAAATGTTATGTGTCCAGACAGCCGTTGAGGTTTTGAGATTTAACATTTAAACATTATCCCGTAGAAATATCGAAATAAAAAATAGTCTACCTTTGTGTTCTTGTCAAGATCCACCTATTTACATTTTCATGCCAAATTGATCCAAATAGTCCAGCGGATTTAGCGTTAAAGAGTAATAGAAGCACAAATTTTCGCATTTATAATGTTAGTCGGTTTTTCTAGTCGGTTGAAAGCGTATGTCATAATGGTTTAGTAAGGCAATCATAATGTATTAACTGATTGGGGCTCGGATGTTGCAGTGCGTACATTAGACGCGGGGTACGCTTCGGCATATTCACCAGAACAAAACATAAAGCGGTTTACGACCGCCCCGTTGATTTATTCCTCGTTCATAATTTCGTATTTCGGAACATCAGAGGATTTAATAACACCAGATAGAGATCGCTCGAACCGCTGTAAAACCGCTCTCGTCTTGTGTACCAATCGTAAAATACACATTAAGACGCATTAAGAGACCGACGTAATAGATTCAACCAGCTCAAGTCTTTTATCCTTAATCTAGAGTTATTTTAAAACGCAAAGAGTTTCGGAAGTTTATTGGCCAACATCATAACCGAGTTTTATTGCTGTAAATCATTATTATTGTAATACTATTTTATTACGATCATCTAAAATTTGTACCCCAATATTGTTACTATCTTCAAGACTATTCTTATCTTATCGATGCTTGGTTTCGTCAAGATGCAATCCAGATCTGCAGATAAGTTCTCATCACGTGATAATCAAATCACTCGACCAACGGATGTTCTTGAACACACTTGCATAGTTTTTTTGGATGTCAACGCTCTCTTCAGACCTGCAGTGAAAGCACAGTAGCGAGATGAGTGACAACGTCACAAGAAACAAAAAATGTTGTCGACAGCGCTGGCAACGAGTGTCAACAATGCTGCTAAAGCTAGTGCACCTAGCAACGTAAACACTTAATTAACATTGTAAAGTAGGTACCAAGACACTGCAATCTACCAACACTTATCAAGCGTCCATAATAATTTGAGACGAGTTGTTATGGTGAGGTGCAAAAGTGGCTGACCTGACATCACGCTTGTGACCCTCGATGTAGCGTCGTCCTTCTTGCACCCCGTTAGCTTTCTCTCTCCCGCATCACGCCCCCACTCTTCCAAATCATCTTCTTATAGTCGCATGTTTTACTGGCGTCTTCAAATTAATGAACTCTAAATCAGTGACAGTAAATTCGAATTTGGATCGGGCGTGCGAGCGATGCGTGGCGCGTCCGCGGCCGCGCTGCGAAGTCTCGGTCCATCACCGTCATCTATTGTCATGTCGTCTTCCCCGGCTTTATAAACAATCTCTTTTATTTTCACCTAGAAGTTTAATCGGCTCGCGCTTGTGGGATTCCTGTCTCTATTCTTATCGGGTGGTCGTTTTGGAGGTAACAAGAGTACAAAGGTTGTTGTGAGGTGCCGCGTCGTGTCAGCGGCGCGGTGCGCTGGCCGAATGAAGTTTCGTGACATCATTGTTTCTTTTTTATTGTATTCCTTATTATAATCGATGCTATGTGATACAGTTAGCTGTAACCATTCTAAACGTGGTCCGAAGTCAGTAATAGTATGTAATAGCATTATTAAAATTAAGAACATGAAACGTTAGCGCGTCTCCAAAATCATTTACTGTAACATGAATCCCTATTTCGCTAATTATTTTTTGTTGTGTTTGCTATTGTCAGGAGAAGGTTGTTATAAAAGAACATTTTGAAAATTAAAAAAAAACTACACCGGTGGCGAAGCCGCGGTCACCAGCTAGTACCTATGCAATAACTTTATTACTAATATATAAGGAAAATATTTAAATTTTAAATTACCTGCACTTAGTGAAATAGCTACGATCATTTCAATACAAATTGCATGCTCCGGTGTCGTAGAGGCAATATAAATAGTTATGAAAGCTGACAGCAGCCTGCATTCGGAGGCGCTATCGGCCGCCAGGAATCTCGTATTCGCACTTATTAAAGTTACTTTTTATCGAGTGCAATTTGTCATTTATTCTGAGCGAGTTTTTGCTTATATTATCCCATGTTAATTGCGTCCCTCGCTGCTGTAGTCCCATTTCCTAGCTGTTGCTCTTTAATAGAGTCTGAAGTGGGAATGCGGCCATAATTTGTAATGAGGATCGTGAGATATTTCTCTACGCTTCGCTTCTTTAATAGGTTTGCCTCGTTACAGCGTTCCCATGCTTTCTGTACGTACTGAATCACAGGTTTTTCTTGTTGTACCTTAAATTGGGTGTGATTTAAGGTTTCATTGCTACTATGTTGATGAGCGGTAGGGATGGGCGGTCGTTAGTGGAATTGACTGGTCACAGCGAGCGAGGTGCTTCGTTCAGGACTGCGACTGATTATCCTCATTCTTTATTATCCTACCTTCAAGTGTACACACAGATAAACCATCATTCACTTAATTCAGACCTCTAACACAATAGTGTTAGGTAATCGTTTCAAATGTCAAAAATGTTGAACTTTGTGATACAATACCTTATTAAATAGACGGTAAAAAGTCAACCGAGAGACAGATAGGTGCAATCGAAAATATTATTTATGAAGTCCGGTCACTTTGGGCTGCGTAATGTTAAACGGTGCGGGGTCGTATTTAAACAGGCATGAAGCAAAAATTAAGCGCAATTAGAGGAGCGAGACGGCGTGAGGGAATCTGGTGAAAAAGTGGAGGAATGCGCGCGAGACGCCTGCGACGCGCGCTGCGCTCACGCACTGCACAGAGTCGCGCGGTAACCCAAGCTGAAGCGTTCAGAAAGCCTGTTTTTAAGAAGAATTTGAGGTTATTCAAGGCCAGATAGAATAATCTGCTGTTACTAAGCAAGTGTAAAGTAAAACAGTAACAAATATTTATTAGTAAAAGTATTGTCTCATCTGCACTTACCATAATGTGTGTGTGTGTGTGTGTGTGTGTGTGTGTGTGTGTGTGTGTGTGTGTGTGAGAGAGAGAGAGAGGGGTCAATCGGTGGTCAATTTTAACTAAAAAATAACTAATAATAGGTAATAACAATCATAAATAAATAAATAAGAAATAATTGGAAATTGAAGAATGATTTGTATTCAAAATCATGACTAGCTCAATAATTTTAAAATGTTTTTTCTTGCTTTTCACACTGCTCATATTATCAAGGAAAACTCACAAACTGGGTACTGGTCAGATCTTAAAATGAGACTACATGAGAAACAACAGCTTTCAAATATAAAAGAATCATCAAAAACGGTTCACCCAGAATAATGACACAACGATAATAAAGCGCTGCTAAGAAGCACCCTAATTCGCAAATTCCAACACAACGCACCGCCTAAACCACTACTACTCAAAACTTGAAATTTTCCAGACGTATCAGAGATGAAGTAAGAACAAATATTTCGGAATTACCACACAGGAAAAGGAAATAGTGTATTTAACTTTATATTTGTGTTCTAAGAAGGTCAAGCCACTTTTAGGTCTTATAATATCCTCGCTTGTATTACTGACGTACGATGTGTACTGTGACGCGTTTGCGCAGGTTATTTTAGGTTAGATTAATTACGCTTTTCCCTAGAATAATAATTGTAGTTTAACACCTACTTTACCTTGCGTTAAATAAAAATGTTGCGCACAACTGGAACGCTTAAGAGCATTTATACCTGCTGAGCTGGCAACGTTGCATTTTTGTTAGTTTTTCTCGATTATTCCATAAAAATTTAATGAAAATTAAAAAAGTGGTCTGATAGAACTCTTCTTAATATATAAGTTAATGTGTCTACTCCAATGATTATTCGTGATAGACTTTTATATTCTTTAAAAACGAATTTATGTTTATTAACGGTTTTAAAAGAAAATAAAAGTCTATAACGTGTACGGTTGCATCATACACAAGTGCCAAAAAAGTTTTCATTTAGCGCCATTTTTCGATGTTCGGTTTGACTTGTTGCAAAGACTAATTTGTTTTGGTTATAATTATAATATTGTAAAGTTAAAGCAGTACCGTGTATGATTCTGTACATAAATGAGCACTAAAACACTTGTGTGACAATATTATGAAACTCGCCTGTTATTTATTTCGAAATCTAATGTTTGTTTCCTTTTATTTTACAGGTACGTATCCAACTTCAAATTCAACATCACTCCCCTTACGTAAGTGATTAACAAAATGTCGTTCGGTATTTTGCATCTGTTACTATAAATATCTTCAATGAGTTTAAATTATGAACAGGCAAGCAAGAAGAAGATGAAATGGTAGTAAGTGTCTCCATATCTCAAAAGTTTGAATACATTTTGTGCACATTAAATTAGGTGGTGTGCAGTATTGTTATTGTTGTGGGTGCAAGTGTGAGAGTCCATAACGGGGAACTGTTAATTATATAGCACATATTGTGCGGTGTGCCGAGTACTTTGTCTGACAATATTTATGTGTGGCCCATTGCGTGCCGTGTCGAGAAATGTTACTGTCGATAATTGTATTCGTGACTTTGTTTGAGAAATATGATGAGGTAGATCAGGGTGTTTGCAAAGCAAATGCTGTTTAATACTGCCTGCTTAATTATGTAGTTTTATGCTAGGCGATATCTTCTCCGCTATAAAGCTGTGGTACACAGCTAAGTCGCGCGAAACATACTTATAATGTTAACATTCGAAGCTTCTCTTCTCCTCCTACACATCAAACAATACAAGTATGTTACACAGGCCCAACCGTAACACTACACAAAACACTGATGCGTTTCAAACTCTTCGTCGCCAAACAAAGCACATTTTTAAATGACATTCGTTTTGTTTGGCAATTGATGTTTGCTGTAGTGGTCGTTAACGTAACTAAGCTTTGATAATGAACTCTTAAAGAGTTCAAATCGCGTCAGTGTTTTTGTGATAACTTTGACGGTTGTGTGTGATACTGATAGGTATTAATTATATGTATGTATTGTCAGAAGTGTAAAATAAGGAGGGCGAGTTCTTAATCGTGACATAATATGAGTCGCACATACTTAACTATGATGGACGATTTCCAACGGAGAAGCAAAAGGTGTGTTTCGGTTTTTCCTAGTAGGTAAAGTCAAAGAGTTTTAAAACTAGATGACTATAGAAATTCACAAGTTGCCACAGATAAATCAAATAGACTTGAGCCAACCTAGTTTGTCCTATGCATGTAAAATCCATCAATCAAGCGCCAATAAAACATTGACATGCAAGCTTCTACGGAGGACTGTCCTTGAGACTTGAGCGGGCAAGAATCGGCATTATTTTGGGAATATAATTCCGGCGCGCGCAGATGATGAAAAACCGCACGAGACTTTTACGGCGACAGTGAAGATGGTTTATGGCCGCTGTCGACCAGTTGGTCAACCGATCGGTCGATTAAACCAGCAATTAACCAGCCGATTCCATTGTCTGCTAAAATGTTGCTTATGTTAGGGTTTTCGCAGCAACGCATTTTTAACTTTATAAATGCAATCTCAAGACACCATCTTTTCGTAGTTTAAAAAGTCTGCCTGTGTGTAAGAAAACATGGAAACAACACTAAAACTATAAACTTTTAAATGAAAAATAGAAGCCATAACTGAACATATTTAATGGTGTCACTTTTGGTTTTAATTCAACTATGAATTTTATCTCAATATAGTAAGGAAATAGTTTCGTAAAACGCTACATATTGAGGCGTACTTAAGAATCTCTGAAACTTCATAATGACGATGCAGTTTATGTTTCTTCGTCAGTTTTCGTAATTATTGTACCTACGGTTATAAGCCATACATCAAATAGTTAAAAAGGGCATCCCAGTCAGAGCGGCCTCTCACAATTAATTCCAATAACAACAATTAAACGGGCCCCTAGAGTGGACATAAAACAAACTGTCCGACCAGGTACAACAATGGCCTCGGACGAGCGGACGAGGCAGCATAAAAACTCTTACGACATAAAATATTAATAGAAGTGCACGTGTGTTCATTGTCAATAAATTACCCAAGTGACAGAGCAATAAAAAAGTATATTTCTTACGGAGTGAATGGGAGGCTGCGAGGAGGCTTCGATGTGAGGTAGCCAATAAAAGTGGCTGGTGTTCGGTCGTAAACTTCCGCCGTAGACTGCGTGGCGAGACGCGGTGCAAGGCCGCCTCCCGGGACGCCAGCGCCTGGAACCTAAGGTGTCGGAATCTATGCCTTTCCCGTGCACCACCAACCAAATTAGATAAAGCAAATCTAGAGCTGTAGTAGACTCAATGCGCAACTCAAATTGCAACCCACTATAAATATGAAACACATTGCTAACGCGATGATATTTGTGTCCAGTGCCCTTAGTGTAAGTTTTCGGTCACAAAATACGTCTCGATCGCGTTCGCGTTAAAATCTCAATTTGTATGCAAACACGAACAGCGCCTCTAGCGGAACGTTTGCGATGTTCGTGTTTCCATACAAATTGAGAACGCGAACGCGATCGAGACGTATTTTGTAACCGAAAACTTATACTAACGGTACAGGACTTTTCCTCTAGCGACTTACAGGCCCTGCCACGACAACGGTCGACCGTTGGCGCAGCGAGCGTTTTTCGAATACCTTAATTGCGTGGGTTGCCACGTAACTTCTCGCCTGCCTGCTGCCCAAAGTCGTGTCTGTGCCATAAGGCTTCAGAATTACTGATTATTGGAGGTCTTTTCGTCATGCATCGCTTAGCTACACGTACAGCTCTAGTGGGTACGCAGCTTACGCGGCCCCTGCCCTAATACAATCAGTGACATGAAAGTTGCATGAGTCACGTGAACGCTCCTAAGAGGGATTTTTTTCTAGAGCCACTAGCCAAGTGCAACATCGAAAGGTCAGGGGAGATGTAAATTAAATTAGATTGGATAAATAATTTATAGAGAGCCTCGACAGCGGATGGACGGTTTGACGTAGGTACTGTCGAGAGATATGATCGGTGACCCGCTGCTCCAACCTCACCTCCTAATCTCCACGATTCCATCTCCTAATACCTCGTCTTGTTTCGTTATCGAACAAAAAACATGTAATGCTTTTAATTAGATTAAATTGATTTATTTCATATCGATCGGTTCTGTAGATAGCGCTGAATAGGCCAGGTAATTAAGCTTAGCAAATAATGACCGTAACGAACGTGCCATAGCTCATTGTTAGCTCTTTTATAATGAACGAGGAGACGGGGATTCTTGGGATAGCTCCGCGATGCTTCATTATCTTTACATCTGATAATTTATACGGGCTCAAGTGACCGCGTGATTTAACCATTTCGCTTCCAGAGCTGTGCTTTCGAAAGCTTAATACAATAGCTTGGATAAAAAGTTATAGATTTTGTTCGGCCGAGGGGATAATTAACGACAGTTTGTTAAACAAGCCGTAACGGCAGCTGGGCTTTGTCGAAGCCGACAAAGTGAACCGTAACCACGTACACACCGCAATGCGAGGCAGGTAAACCCACGTTCTGCCAACATGTATCAATGTTGCAATTATTCTCATCCGTCTTTAACTAGGTAGGTATTGGAACCTACTACATAGAGATACCTACCTCCCTAAATAAAAAATTGGCAAACTTGTTTAGTAAAATTGTGTTTAAAATCTGTTTTTGAAAAAGGAGAAATATCAAAGTAAGTAAGTAAGTAAGAAGGTTAAGTCTGGGTGGAGTTCAAAAAGTTGCACCATGATAATCATGTTAACCGTTAGTTGACCATACACAACAATTGACTGGAAAAATGTTCCGTTGTGACACGAAAATGAATGTGGTATCCATCTTACAAAAAGTGTCCTTTGTATAAATGTCCTATGTATAAATTACGGATAATGTTATACACCGTAGTTTAATTTAAACACCGTTAAAGTCTACGTAGGACACAGTGACGTCAAACGTACGGTATATTCCTGCTTATTATATAAAGCAACAAGTACCTATTACTTGTAATATGGCATCAGTTTGTTAGAAGGTTAGTTAATAGCCAGTTTACACATGTTTGTACCGTGATCTGTTATTAGGCTTTGTGGTCGGTACGGCCCTATTACCCGATTGCACGATGACCAAACAATTTATTAGTGTATACATTGTCGTACGAAAATCTATACGAGTATGTGCATGGGTATGTTAATTTGCATCTGTGTGTACAAATCTTAGTTTAGCAATAGTATGTTTAATTTTACTGCGATTGGTGTTGTAGCTGTTATTTCTTGAGGAATATTTCAGTAGTGGTGTTTGTTGGACTGAACAGTGAACACCCTTGTGAAGAATTTTCCTTGGAGTTTTTGATTCTAATAGTCACTCTTTTGCATATACATCGAACATCGACCAATTTGGAAAATATTTGTCAATCACAATTAAATAAAGTATTTGACTGCATGCTCGATTGCCTCCCACCCAAAATAAAAAAAAATGCGTAGTACAGAGTTGTCCCACTGCCAGCGACGAACCAGAAGCGAGTGTATTTATGCGGGCCGCGCCTGTTATCGGGACTCAATACTTTACTAGAATTTCAAAGTAATACATTTTTGGTTATTTTAAATAGGACAAAAACCAGTGTATTTGTAAAGATAGTCTTTATTGTACTAAAATTTTAGTGTAAAATAGTATAGGCCTATAATTTTTCCGTACTGATACATAATTAAAGACTGCGATGTCAGTGCTAAACACAATGAGGCTCTCTTCAACCTCGCAGATACACACACAAACACATCCTATGTAAACAAACCTCAAAAACTCGGACTAATATCGAAAAAAATCAAACCACCCAGCTTTTATTGACAAAATTCTCATGTATTTGACGAAACAATGAGACACGTCCGTCTAACCCTCGATCGTGATCCATAAAGCGCGAACTTAGCTAATGAAATAAAAAAAATAAGTATACCTGTACAAACTTAACCGTTACAGATACCAAAACGATTGACGCCTCTTATAACGTACACTCGAAGGGTGATTTTGGGTGGGACTCGGTCGTGCTGTACGCAAATGACGGTGTTGTTTTAGGAAGGTATGTCTACCTGCGCGCGCTTCGCAGTGTATTGTCTAGTCCTGACTAAATGCGAACTGCACAGCCGGCTCTCTAACATAGGGTTGTCCAAACAGTAATTATTCCAATTTAAATTATTTTTATTTCAGACCAGTCCATAGTATTTATAACAACTTATTCTCTAACTACAAAATCTAAATGAAATAATTCTAATCAGACAATTAAATAATCAAATCATGCAATATAAAATTTTATTAGGCATTATAATCAAATCAAATTAAATGATTATGTTAAAATATACGTAAATTCACCGAAAAACTAAAATCACCGACACATACCTATCGAAGAATATGCAAGTTGGGGAGAAAGAAGCGGAAGGGAAGGTGAAACGTTAGCAGGTCTCCCACTAAGTACACTGACGACATCGCGAGAGTTGCGAGCATCCTGTGGATGCAGTGGCCTGTTGTCGTTCATTGTGGCGTTTTAGTGGGGAGGCGTTTGCTCTAAAATGTACGTGTTCCGGCTGATGATGATGATTGAATTAAATTGAAATAAAATAGTCAACATCCACCTGCGGCCCAAGTCAAATTTTTGTTTTATGAACAGGGAACTTCATGCCACTTATGAGAGAGTGCAACGTCACATTACAATAATTTATATATATTGATTGGGCACTGGGCCGCAGAAGGTTAAATTTACCTATATAGTAATGAATGTATATTTTTCACATTGTGTGTGTGTGTGTGTTCCCCAGGCGCCGCTTAATGACTGATTAGCATTAGGCTAAAATAAAACTAGTAGGTCTAAGTATACTGGATATACATCAGAGGTCACATTATTTATGAAATCCTGGCTGAAGAAAAAAAAAACAATTGTGATTATGATTATGAAGTTAAGTTAGTTGAGTGAAAAATATATGACGTGTACACATCCACAACAAACAGTCAACAAGCCATATAAATTATAACCAATATCGATCCTATCTCGGAACAGGCTAAAAATGGAAACAAACGTATTGACGTGACATTGGCAAATATTTTCGAGTGAAAAAGATGACGTGTATACATCCACAACAAACCCAAGGCAACAACAACAATATTTCAAATTTCAAAGTCCAATAGTTTCATGTAAGCCAATAAGGCTTAAATATTTTAATATTTTAATAATTGATCAGCTTTTTTAAATGGTAAATACACGTAGTCGTTTATTTATTAAATTACCTAACAATCTGAAATAAATATAAAAAATATTGCATAAATTTAAATATCCTAGACGTAATGAATTGGCAACCCTGATGAAGTTCATGCACCTTTAACAATGGACGTAATAATTATTATTTTTCATCTGCCACCTTTTTGTCACAGTTATCAATCAACACAAGGGCTTGCGTCCCTTTCGCTCATGTGCGTTAGAATAACTAGTCGTCCTTTTCTACGAACCATTCAATGCATTGTAGGACTAATAATGAAACTACCTACGCGAAGACGATTCTCTGCCACATTGTAGAAAATTACTTTTTGTTGTCTGAAATTATGTGCATGCCATTCTTTACTTCATCAATAGTTGTTTTCCAGCATCATTCACTTTGAATTAGGAGTCTGCCGAACCACGCATTTTTATAAATCATGTATCGTGACGTGAGGTACCTACTGGATCTATTTATATGTGCATAAGTAATTTGCAAAACGTATATACCAGCAATAGTATTAAAATGACACAAATGAACTAAATAAAAAAGTCAATAATTTAAATTAATGTAAAAAAATGAAAATGAAAATGGAGGATTTATAAAAAATAAAATAAAAGGGTATCTAAACTGTCGGCCAATTTTCATTTGAACCCGCCGCGATCGAACGTAACTGACCAATATAACACTGTCTTAAATTTTTAGGGCCAGTACGACGGACTGCATTCGAACTGCATCCTAACCGCAACTGCCGACTGCACATACATTTTTCGTTGCAGTTCGATTGCAGTCGACACAACTGCACTCTGACTGCAATTGAATGCAGTCCGTCTGTACTGGCCCTTACACGTAATTACAACGGCAACTGCGCTATTGACAACCCTTTTTTATAAAACAAACAATTATTTTAACTTTGTTTACAAATGCCTGTATTATTTGGAAAAGCCATGCAACACCGACGTGAATTAGATAGAGCGGAAATTCAAAAAAATCTTCAATATTTAGAATAGAACCGCTTAAATCATGACCAATCTTTAGAAAAGCCTAAAATCAAAGCACAAGCAACAAACACAAAAAGCAACACCTGGGCGCAAGGAATGTCGCACAAAGAGTAATGACTCTACAATTCCCGATCGTATTCCCAGAAACCTTCATTAATTATGAAACACAATAGTTTACTTAAAATTATAATCGTTCGAGTTGTCATGCGAGTGATAAATAGTATGATTTTGTTGTGCCTTCTGTTTCATTTCTTTATTTGTCGGTCTCCTCTTACATATTCTTTATTTTATAGTTTTGGTTACTAAGCTTAATTATGCCAAAATTCAATATACTAATGCTTTTGTGTGGCAATCGACAAAGGCAGAAATAATAAGTTTTAATGATTTTCAAAACATTTTGCGATATATTTATAATAAATTATATAAACGTATTGTCCTAAGGCCATACCCCCCCCCCCCGCAGTCCTAATAATGCTTTAGGTGTCCATGGGCGGCGGTGATCACTTACCATCAGGTGACCGCATGCTCTTTTTCCAGATATATATTATTATTGTGAGCAACAATATCTGAACACGCTTCTACGCCGTTAACAATAGAGTCGTATTCAGATCTTTTTGATAAAATTTTTGCTCACAAGTTTATGAACTCGACTGTACGAGTCAAAATATATCGCACACGGTACTCGCGCTTTGTGGCACGTCTTTAATGAAGAAATATTGCGGGTCCGCGATAAGCGCGCGATAACCGCGTCCGTACCGCCCCGAGACATGAATGAAACTTGCCAATATTAATTATAAGGTGCGCACTGGAAACGCTCTCTAGGCCATGTTAAGTACTCCATTATGCCTGGCCAGTAATAAGTAATCTTTAGTAGTTTTTTTTCCTTATTGTTGGCTGGTAACACTGAAAAATTGGTCATTAAAGTTTAAAAAATTATCGAATAGTCACAAATAGGTAGAGCTTCTCTAATTTAAAATGACGCGTCCCTCACTCAACTAAATCAGTTCATTACGCAGTGTTAGCAAAAATAAATCTGTTGATTAGGTAGTTTTCGAACTCTTGACTTATTATTATTGACGTTATAAAATTACTTAAGTTTTTGCACACTGATAAAATGTTTATAGTTAAACACCTGCGCAAATAAAAGGTAAGATTAAAGACTGCTTCCGCTATGACAAATATATATTGGCAATTCCACGGTAATTTTGACTGCAAATAATTAAAAACGTTACATGGTTATGTGTTTTATAAGAAATGTACTTAATTGTTCTTTCTTGGCGTTATAATTTTCAACAAAATTGGACGACGAAGATTGCATAGAAAGAAAACGACGAAAAAAATCATAAACAAATATCGCCCGAGGTAGCGGCTCATCCATCTCAACAAAAGCTCCAAAAGGGATTCTCAGCCTTACGGAGCTAAGATTAAAGTATATTATCGTCTGAGAGACGACGTGATGAAAATTCGGCTTATTAAATTGAAACTACTCGAATATCGGCCAGCAAATCCTGAATGTGTTTGTTTAGGGCGAGCCCACCCTAAAATATTTATTTTATCTCGGTTTGCCGAAGTCGCGTCAATACGTTTGTTTCCATTTTTAGCCTGTTCTGAGATAGGATCGATATTGGTTATAATTTATATGGCTTGTTGACTGTTTGTCGTGGCAACGGAGATATGTAAAACTAACATCTAAGCACACGTTATCTAGTCCAAATATGTTCGCGGAATTTAGAGGTGGACAGATGATTATTGATCTTTAGTTAACTTTATTTTATGAGTTCACGTGTGCCTAAAGAATACATCAGTGTCAAAGTTAAACTGAAACCATTGTCATCATGGATTTTTTTTTGTGTCAGAAAAATGGGTCAAATATTGGAATAGAATGAATTTTTTAACACACTTGATGATTCGTCTGACTGCACATGCGTATCCATTGTCATTGAAAATACTAGCTCTAATTTTGAGTTTTTACGAATTAGTTAGTAGTAGGTAATAATCTTGATTAAATATTCTTCAATATTTTAACCAGGCATCATAAAATATTAAATCTGAACGGCTAACAACACTAGCTCTGCCTACACTACCAAAATAACAGTGTGCAATTCTCATTAGCTACGCGGAATCCGTTTATCTATGGCACATTTAAGTAACTCGAACATTGATGTTAAGTCTAAAACCATAAGAGTGTTTGTAAACCAGTTTTGATTTCAAAGGATGCAAAGTAACATTGGTGTATATTATAAATAGGAACAGCTACCTGAACTCATACGCATTGTGTCCGAACAATTGCGGTTCAGTCTCGTATCTCGAGGGATATAATCCCTTAACAAACGCCTCGGCTCTTTTATTTTAAACCTGTGACATAAATTCTTAATAGATATTCGAAAGTAACAGTTTAGCACCGTAATAAGTAGGAGATAGGCTTTGAGGTTCCACGAAAGGATTAAAACGGCTTGTCTTTAGTTTAGGTACAGCGGTTTGTACAATTGTCATTCTCTTATATAAAAACAAAGGAATAAGCTGTCCTAATTCTTTTCCCAAAAATTTAGTTTTTCTCGAAAATATAAACCAAGACAATACAAGAGATCATTGTGTAGGAAGATAAATTTTAACAAAATATTCGTTTTTTTTATGTTTCAGCAACATCATTACTTTTTGTAACCCTCAGCGATCGAAGAGGGGTGACAAGTTAGAAGCCGGTAATTGTCTACTTATGTGTACTTACGGCTGTCTAGGTTGTTGTAAGACCTTAACAGCTGCATTGATTTCAAATTGCAATGGCAATACCATTGACCGCTTTCCAGTTCAACAAAAACTTGTGTGTTTCCCGATTTTCAATGTTCATAATTAGTGATTTTATATTTATGAGTCAATGTTTAGAAAAAATATGTATATAACACCCGGACGATTCCTAAACTTGGATAAGTATTGCTAGCAACCAATATTTATTTTTTCATAATTCATAATTTTTCCTTTATTTAGCGTAGCCGTTGACGTGTATGGCAACATTTAGCACACAGGGCGTTATTAATTTATCGCGCTCATCAAGAGAAGCCCTTTGTCGCAAGCATCGGTTCACACTTCGATGCGTCTGCGCAGAGCAGCTGCCGATTTCAACAAATAGCTTTTATTGATAACCCTCTGTTGAAACGTTTTTCAAACACATTGTAACTTGGGTATTTAATTTTTTTCTTGTAATTAATTTGCGTTGATCATATTTAAAGATAACGATTTGGAGCTTTTAGTTGCGTTCTATATTTTGGTTTAGAATAAGTACCTACCTATGTATGAGCACTTTATAATGGTTTCGGTTGATATTGCTACGTTGAAAATATATAGATATATGCGTCAACTAGAGAACCTCCTCCGTTTTTTTTCGTCGGCTAAAAATATATTGCTGTGAAGCTTTGGTTTATGAGACTGCCCTGCCCAAATGACCTGGATTTAATTGTAATCAACCATTATTATGAATGCCAATGATAGAACTAACTTGTTTAGTATTTACTCATATAGTATTAGAAGTATAATATGAAGAAGGCTACATAAGCATTAACCGCTAGAAAATGTAGTGTTTAGAACCGTGCTGTAAATAAACGAACATAAAGCTTCAAGTAAATTTCACCTTTACATAATGTCAATGACAGAGCCCGCCTGTCACGCCTTTCGCCCATCATTTCAAGTAATTAATAGCCGAAACTTTCTCAATACCTAATATTTTTTCACACAAAAAAATATTGGCATCGTCCATTGATACGCTGCCATTGTCCATGCCCACCCCGCATCGCCCTACCTGTTGTGAATGGCCAGTGTTACAATGAAAAAAATATGTTTTTTCTCTATGCCCCTTTTGTCGGTGGCAACACTATATTTCACGTGGAACAATTATCATTGTCTTTGGCACCTCAGAACAGTGCGGTTGCGTAGATTTCGCATCTTTTGTACTCGTACTCGTGGAGATTTTATAGACGCCGCTTTTGTTTCTCTAAAGAGGGACCATTGTCATTATTGAAAAGAAAGATTTAAGACGAAACTTTCAAATCCGTAGTTTATTTGCGAAATGTCTTTAGCGACTAATCCTTTGAGATGGAATGTAGCCAGTAAATATTGCAAAAAATGTGCGTAATTACATAAGCATATATGTACGTATAAGACAGGCGATAAATGTAGTTAAATTTTGTTAGAAACTTATTCGTATTAAGTAGCTTTACTTGTCTTTTCCGATGATTAAATATAAATGAAAAACTTATTTGAGCTGGGTAAAATTCGAGCTTCAAGCACAGTTGCGACGCGAGTTAATCTGACACTTCTGTCCTTCCTTGAATTTCCTTCGAAATTCTTTTTTTTCGACAATTATTGGTAGCACAACAAAGATCATTACTGCGGCAGGAGAGGAAATCGGGATTTGGCAACGATTTAATTTCGACTGCAATTTACGACTGGCAATAAATAATTCTGTCGCATCGACTCCGTGCCATTGTCGCGTTTTTTAAAACCATTAAAAATCCTATCAATGGCCTCCATTCCGATGACAAAAATCAATTTCATTAGTCGCCGTGCGGGACCATACGCCCGTCCCTTTCTCTCGCGAAGTAATAAGCAATAAACGAGAGTAACAGAATTAGCCTGCGCGTTGGTTAGCAAAATAAAAATATTAAAATCCGTTACAAATTTCAATAAATAGGCAAATAAATTGATATCCGATAATGCGCTATTGTTACCGAGTAATGTTGATTTATATGAATATTCATGTACTTAATTTCGGAATGGTGGTTTATTTTTTATATCGACGTATATATTTATTTTAGATGTTAAATTTATTGTGTTTATTAAATGGCGTGACTTCAACGGGTGCATGCAGGCCGCACGTGCTGCTCGTTATCGCGACATCACATTTAATTTTATATTATTGTTAAAAATATTTTTTATCGCAAGGTACCTACTTACTTACCTACATATCATTATTGTATACTTAAATGGAGAGAAATTCTACAACGTCATAAAATATAAGTAATATTTTGCTTACCTACTAATCGATCCACATCGATTGCACATCCTATTAGCCATAGGTAGATACATATGATTAAGTATAGATAACGAAACCGGGAACCTATGGGCGAGTTTTGGCTACAAGTGGTGAAAATTAATTCCTATTAAAATATAGGTTTCTTATACTAGGCTAAATAAATATCTAAGTGTTCTTTATTTGTTTTTACAAAATCTTATAAGAATTATACCTATCTGATTCGTCCAATAAGATCATGTTATTTTGTTGGGACATTTTACTTACGCTACTCTAGTACTTGTTAAAGTTTATTTACTCAAATATCATGCTCAGCGCATTTATTTTTCATTTTCTTATTTTAACTTCCAGATATTGTCTAAACTGCAGTTAGAGCTAGTCATCAAGTTTGAAAACATTGTAAAATAAACTTTAAACTATTGTAGTTCAGAGGCTCGTACACCGCACAGTAAAGTTATCGCCAGACCCTCGGATGCGCTATATCATGTCTAGAAGCGATTCGTCGTTGAACAAACAAGGTTTTTAAATGCTACCTAACTTGTCTTTTTTATATCGCCATTTGAATATTTCGATCGTTTCTGCTAGGTTCGTGTCACGACACGGCACCGGTTCACGTGAGAGATATTTATAAAAGAAAAGCGGTGTATCGGCGATATAGCGTTATTTCCAATTTAATGATTGCTAATACCAAATCGGGGCCGTCGCCACGTCAGACGATCGTCGTCGTAACTCGTAATCGGTCGCATTGCGAGCGCTTTTGCGTGCGGGTTCGTGCGACGAGCGAGGGGATGGCCGTCTGCACCGACAGCAATACCCATCCTTTACATGCTAAATCAACTTTTACAACCAATTTTCCGAATCAACTCATCAATCGCGTCGCCGACGAATCAAAACGCACCGATTAACTTTTTTCATGACATAATGAGCAGATTTGTATTCACTAGCACACAATATAGCCAATGCAAACACTTTAACAACACCCTTTCTATTAAAAAAACGAGCTACTGAAATATTAAACCGCGAACTTAAAATAAAGCCATACCGCACGCTATAAACAACAAAGCAAAAAAAGCATCCAAAAAACTTCGTCCACAAAAGTGACGAAGAAAAAAGTTCCCGCGATCACATGCAAATGTCCCGCTACTCCGCTCATTACTCCACCATAAAACCATAACAACAGTCATTACGAGCACAATTAAAAAAAAACTTTGCAACACTAACACTCGGCAAGTGTGACGAAAACCGCTTACGCTGCGCCCACATAGTTTGTTTTCGGCATAAAAAAAAACTTTGAAAAACGAGGGCGCCACCGTCTTATGCAAAAAACTTCTTACGTATTCACCCCTCGCGAATTCCGTTTTAATGAATGCTCGTCGCGTTTTTTTCTGCGTACTCGACGCAGTTGTTTTGACGGTACGCAATCTAGCCACTAATTGCTTTTTCCTCGTCGGGGTGCGAGTACCTCGCGAAATTACGTTTTATTAATTGAATAATATTAATGATACTTCCTCGAGACGATCAATCTTTAATGACGTTTTTATTCGTGAGAGTGACGCGACTCTCGTTTTCCTCCCGACCACTCGGGATGTTGTTTTTTTACGTCGATCGATGTTAATTACGTATCTAATGGCTCCCGTGATACACTTCCATTAATAATACGCCGGCGACATCGTCCCGCTCGCCTCCAAGATTTAATAACTACACATAGAGATTAATAGTGCATCTGTGCCGACGTTATTATAAAAATATGTCCGCATCGTAAAAGCACTCGCTAGTTTCGATTCGGATAAAACTGCTCATAATTTATTTATGAATGTATTTTTGATAAGGAGCCGCGTGCGGCATTAGTAACAATTGCAAATTCTAACAGCATTACTCATTATAAAAGCGGACAGGCGAAACAAAATGTCTCATTAAAATGCAGTGCTTACTTCGTTCTGAGTGACTTTAATCCAAAAATTGGCGGCAGCTGGCACGCGGAGCTCGAGCGCGAAACGTTAAAAAGCTTAATCTATGTCGGGCTAGCTAAATAAACCTTGATTCATTTCGGAACGCATAAAATGTAGCATGAGCGTTATTGTTCTCCGTCGTTATTATTACCGCTTTTATTTAACCATTTTATTTTATTATGATAACGATTTTTTTCGCGATGAATCCGCGCGTCGGTATAATTTCTTTTGTTCCGCGCGCTGTTGTTGTTTCTTTTTTTGTGTCGTTTTTTTTATTGTGTCGCGGTGTTGCCATCGTAGTGTGCGCTCGTGATTTATTCCCCCTTTCGGGTAAAACAACACCCGTGCGAGTTACGATTAGCTGGGAGTCGTAATATCTAATTACTATGTGTGGGCACGTACGGACATAACTCCCATGTTTCCTCCGACCAATGTGCTTTATGGAATTGGATCCTCATATTTCGGCTGTCTCTTGGTACTCGTAGCTTGTCCGTGTCTTACCCGCCGCTGCACTTTCTCTGTAATCTGATATCTTTATGTCACTTCGCCCCCGACTCGGATAAAAAACCCGCAAAATTATCTATCCTATAAGTAGGTACGGGGTTTTTTGTATTATACAGCTAGACTCCCCCGGGATGGTAGCTAATGTTGGTAATTCCAAATTCAATCATCTCAAACAAAGGACATCTCACGCGTACCTAAATGGCGTTTTTTAATCGGATATTATAATTAATGTTCCTTTTGTCGCGTGCTGACGTGCCCTCGCGCGAACAATGGGATTTCTAATAGAAAGAGATATAAATATTTTTTCTAAGAAACTGGAGGCTACCTGACGATAAAACACAGGCGACGGAGACGCTCGGAGCCGAATTAAATTAGAATAATAAATAATCAGAACCTCATTGTGTAGGTGTGTGGCTAGGGGACGGGATGTCTGATTTCAATGAATTTAGCATACTTGTTTGCTTATAAATATAAATAAGGTGCTGAAAAAAAACGCCCGATTTTTTTTCTTGTACCTAAACTAGACTAACATTTTTTTTTAGTTTTCTTTACTACATCGTTATTATATTACTCCTTAATCTCGGGTCACCCAACCTTGCTTTCATTCGCGGACTCTTAAGCAAAATTGCAAGAGGTTAGTAACGAAGCCCCCGGTCACCCCTTCAAGTTCATCCAGACGCGCATCCTCGCGAAACTAGAATCGACGTAAATTTTTTATCAGCCAAGCGAGCTTAACCCCCTGGCCCCAGTCCAAACCCTTCTCAAACATAAAAAAACGCTAATAGTTAAAATGTACACGGGCAAATGTCGAATAGGCCTTATTGTCATAAACGGAGGATACAAAATGGGAAATATTTTTGGCAACTGTTAGTTAGTGTTTTTTTAGTTGTGGGTAAGGAGTGCGCAATAAAAAACTGCATTATATCATGCGGCCCTCCCTTCATTACTTGTCGCGAGGGTCGTTGGAGTGGAGAGCGTGCGCTATTTTCTTCCACTGTCCTTAACGTGTGGGTTAAATTAGTGATTCATTTCATCGTATCAGACGAAAGACGTCCATTGCTGAACATACGGCTCAAAAATTTTACTCTCGCTTCTCGCGATCTTTACTAAATTAAAACTTAATGATTAAAACTTTCATCTTGAATTCATGAATTATGAGAATCCAATCCAGTTAACGAAAACGTTTAAACATATTCCCATCGTCAGTTGACTACGTAATATTTTGTTGTTGGTTACTAACTTAATATTTGAAAAACAACTTCGACACACTTGATCTAGGAGCTTTTCTATCTGCGATTAAACACCCATCTATTGATTTTTAATGACATTAAGGGATTATTATTATTAGAGATATTTTACTTAGATATACTGTAACTAAAACACATAAAAAAACAGAAAGGAAATGTTGGGAAAACCGTACGATGATATACAAAAATCACAAAGTTTTTTTTATTTTTGACGTTAAGAGATCAGAAATAGAGAAATGTCACGAGCTATGGCGGGATGACTATGGAACACTTTTGTTTTAACCAAAAATAAAAATGTCTCGGCATGTCTATCCTATCTAAAATGACTGTTACTTATTCCACCGGTGTTCTAAGTTTTTGTGGTAAACGTTACTTCTAATTTCAATTGCCCATTTCTATATTGTCCATCCAGAGAGTACTTTCATAAAACTTATCAGAAAGTAAAATTACAACAATAGTTAAAAAAAGTGAATTCTAAATTCTAATATAGGTACCACAATAAATAATCTAAGCAAAATAACGCGAATAAACGATACAGTTCATGCTGAACCCATTTTTTCTCCTGCACCGAAACATTACGGACAGACAAAATAAATTACGCTTTGTGTCCCATGTATTGATTCATGTCCGCTTTTTTAGAAGCCATAAAAATAACGAGCTCTCTCAATTGTAACTGTAATAAATCGGTACGACACGTTTTCTAGCGTTCGATTTCAGTCATTAGTTCCACAAATTATTTTTAATTTATTGATTAAATTTCCAATGTCACACGAATCTAGGTATGAACAAACACATATAAGAATTTTAGTAAGTAGGTATCTACTTCGCTACATTTAGCTATTTGTTAATTACCTGTAAATAGAATTCTTACAACGTGATATTAGAACTTAGTTTCATTATTTCCAGCCACCAATTACCTACAGGAATTTCATGAAAATTTTTACAAGTGCCCGTAAAACCGGACCATAAACGATATAATATTAAATTCTAGTAAAACAAATAGACATTAAGCCCGAGACCGTACCGTATCGCCATTCCGCGCCATAAAAATAATCAAATATATTCGTTCCATCTCATTTGGCGGCGTCTTAAACGATTTCTCTCGTCCGTCCTTTATTACCGAAAACATAACTCCTCATTTTCTTTTTTATCCCCTACTCACGCCGCCTGGCCCGCCGGGGTATAAACCTAAACCTACAGGGGTAGCTGCATATTTTTTATGTATTTCATGCGCAAGGGGCCCTCGTTGTAATATATTTTATTTACCCAATAATTAAACCCGGAAAACGTACCTGAAAGTTAAAAAATTTAAGCCAATATAAATGTTTACGATTTCTAACTTGCATTTCATATTTAATACGTTATTTATTCCAATTTAAACCCAATTTTTACTGCCATAAAGTTGATTATTCTCCGCCGAGCATTCGTTAGAACTGTCAGGAATACATAATAACATATTGTTTCATTTACGCGAAAAACGTACATAAAGTGTTTTATCAGTGGGAGCCCACATATTGCGAGGGGACGGGATTTTTTCCTCGTGTAACGCGGTTAATTTCCTTTTTCCTTTTTATTTATAGTAATCCCTTTATAAGGTGATTACGGAAATGTGTTTTTGTGGACGTAAAAGAGCGCAGCGTGGGGCCCTACACTCGTTCTTTACGGGCTTAGGCGTGGCGGAGGAAGTAATAAACAAACAAACTTACACTCCACACTTCGCTACGTTGAATTAAACGCATCGCCATTCTACTAAATGTTGAACATTTTGGAATTCTTTCAATAAGCTATCAGTAAAACCAAAAATATCGGATAATGGATTTATCTTTCAATTAATATTAAGAGAAGTCTGCCTGAGTTTTTATTAATGTAAATCATACATTCTAGAAAACTTTCGGATTAAAATTAATAATATGGTTTTTTTGACTGACTTCAACTTTTCAACTTGAAAAAGGAGGAAGTCTGCAATTACAACTAAAATTATCTTCTTATCGTGGTCAATATTATCAGATATGCTTAGCACCTCTTCCGTTCGAATATAATGTAATATTTAATGGTAATCGTATTATCATACCAGTTGGGTCTAGAAAGAGTTACCGTTACGCAGGCCTTGACCCAATGATACCATAAAAAATATTCTAGTACTTGCTATTCCTTCCGCGCGATTCGCTCATGTTTTATTGTAAGCAAATTCTAATTCATACGATACAAATTGTTTAGTTGTACTTGCGTCACCTTGACCTTTGTTATGCATAATAACCTATAATAACAGTATACGTGTGTCCAAAATTATAAACTTAGTTTGGGACCAATATGTCGTGTACAATTTGTTACATTTGGCAAAAATCAATAACACCATTTCTGAAATTAAAATCGTAAAAAAATCCAGGAGTGTAGGTAACAAGCTATTTACTAAGTTTTTCTTACAAAATTCTATTTCAATACAGCCTTTTTTCGCTGACTGTACTGTTTGTTAACTGTACTCAAATTGTCATCCGACCTAAATTCAAGTACCAAATTTCAAATCTATGCCATTAACCGTTAAAGAGCTCCGTCCTGTGAAGACGATCCTAACCAGCAGGGCTACTACGAAACTCGTAACTCGAAGTTCGCGTCGTGCGGTCCCTCTGACACTTATACTATTTAATACGAGAGCGAGAGGAACCGCACGACACGAACTTCGAGTTTCGAGTTTCGTGGTAGCCCTGCAGGCCACCAGAATCTCACTAACAGATTATTCTAAATGTCACACCGGATAATCGGATTACCTCGGAAGCATTGGTTGTAGTGGTCCTTAGGTAGTTTGTGAGAGCTGTAAATAATTGCTAGATCTGTCTCATCTCTCGACTGATTGGTGGCTGGGACTCTCTCTATGTTGCTAAGTTCGGCGGTGGAGAGTTCCGTCCGGTTAGTTATGGTTTTAGTCAGGGACGAGAAGATAGTCGCGATAAACATTTTACCTCTCCTTGCAGTCGGGTAAAAATACTCTTCATTGAAATTCTAAATACAATGTCGGATTTGTGGATTTAAGAACACAGAACGCTCATGGTTTTGATACAAAATTATACTCCATCAACTAGCGATATCTTATTAGAAAGGTATGAAACAAATCTAATAGCAAAGTATAGTTGCCTTTGAAACCGAAGAAAACTGCTTCATTATCCCACTCCCCCTTTGCATATAATTGCATCTTTTTGTCTGAGAAATGTTCCGCCCAGGGCACTGATTTACGCATACAAGGTGTGCAATAATAACGCTGCCTCACAAAAATATTATTCAAACACAAATACGAGCGTGTACAAAAGTAACTCTTAAATTTCGCCTCTCAGAGCTCATTTCGGTCTTAGCTGGTTTTAATAAACGAACCATATTTACTGAAAACGTTGAGTAAAGAAACTGCTTAGGGAGGTTTCGCCCTCGCTGTTTTCGGGCATTTTTTCTTGCGCCTCCTTAATTTATAAAGAAACTAGCGAACGAAGCGACTTTGATGATGGAATTTGAAAATAATTCAATGATTACACTGAATATTTTATTTTGTAGATAATTGCGGTTTTAAATAAGTGGTACCGGGTGTGGCCTGTAATATGAGCAAATAATTAAAACATAGATCATACTAGTCAAACTGAACTACATTAGTTCAGAGAGTTTTAAAAATAGTTTTTTAATTTTTATTACACTTTTAAGTTTATTCGAAGAAGCAATGTTAAGCAAAATGCTTGATGTTTGTAGTGTGACAGGCGACGTCAGTTGTGTTCTAGGATGGCGTACATTGATAGCAGTATTTAATTTGTATGGAAAAAGGAAGATTCAAAGACTCCATGATTTCCAAAAGTCGCTAAACTAATGTTGTTCAGTTTGACGAGGAGGATCTATGTTTTAATTTTTTTGCTCGTATAACAGGCCACACCCGGTATAAAAAAGTAGCCTGTAATTTAAAAACGTTGTTTAATTTAGAAATAATAACAAACAGCAGCAACTTAAATTTATTGTAGGTTCATACTCTCCAATTTCGATTAAAACTATACTCAAATTTAAAGTAAAAGAATGTTTAAATATCATTAGACAGACATTAATTTGTCTAATGGGAAAATCGAATGATATTTAAAAAACACCAATACTAATATTATTGAACGCAATCAAAATTTACAAAACAAAGCTTCCCGTTCCCATCCTTTCGCGCCGATTTTTTTTCCGTACTTATTAAATCGCATTTGAATTAAAAAGTAAAGCAAACCTCCAATGTTCACACTTTGATTACGGCGGGTCTCATTTCCCGACGAATTCCTTTTCGTGCGATGACTTTCTTTAGCGGGGTCGTTATTAAAAATATATCCTCTGTTCCCCTCCTAAAGAAAGTTGACTCATAATAAAGGCCAGCATAATTTTTCCTTTTAAAACTTTTTGATTAGATAAAATAATGGGGAGGAGGGTGGGCAGAGGGCGCTCGCGGCGATGCGCCGATATCGGCATTATTCTAATTGTTGTTTTCTCCGGCGATGTTTACATTCCTTTGTATTTCGAAAAAATATGCTTCGTTAGACCGCAAAGTTTAAATTTGGAAAAAAATGCTCCGATAAAAATCTGATATTTTTCGATTCGAGTTGATTCTGTATGTATGCGAACTCAGCAATTAGCAGACTAAGGGGCTGTTTCACCATTCATTGATTAGTGTTAACTGACGGTTAAATGTGATGCCGTCTCTATTTGTTTTGTTCGAATAGACGGAGACGGCATCACACTTAACCGTCAGTTAACACTAATCAGTGGATGGTGAAACAGCCCCTAAGAGTTAAGGGTAAAATGTAAGTTTACACTCGTATGTGATGTGATGTAGGTTTAGTTTTGACCGTTTTAAATTTTATTAGATATATTTGTAGCCGTGGAGGCCGAGTGGTTTGGGCTAAGGACCTATGGCCTCTCAAGCAGAGGATCGTGGGTTCAAACCCCGGCTCGCACCTCTTAATTTTTTCGAAATTCGTGTGCGGAATTACATTTGAAATTTGCCACGAGCTTTACGGTGAAGGAAAACATCGTGAGGAAACCTGCACATACCTGCGAAGCAATTTAATGGTGTGTGTGAAGCTCCCAATCCGCACTGGGCCCGCGTGGGAACTACGGCCCAAGCCCTCTCATTCTGAGAGGAGGTCTGTGCCCAGCAGTGGGACGTATATAGGCTGGAATGATAATGATGATGATGACTATGAGATATATTTGTTACGAGATGTAGACAGTGATTGCCTTGATTAAGTTCCCGACGTTTCGACGCAATTTCATGCATCATACGCATAGATTAAAGTTAAGTACATCCTGTATCAAATACATTTAGTTTATTTTTTATTTTTATTTTTTATTCGATTGGATGGCAACCGAGCAAGTGGGTCTCCTGATGGTAAGAGATCACCACCGCCCATAAACACCTGCAACACCAGGGGTATTGCAGATGCGTTGCCAACCTAGAAGCCTAAGATGGGTTACCTCAAGTGCCAGTAATTTCACAGGCTGTCTTACTCTCCACGCCGAAACACAACAGTGCAAGCACTGCTGCTTCACGGCAGGATTAGCGAGCAAGATGGTGGTAGCAATCCGGGCGGACCTTGCCCAAGGTGCTACCACCTGCAAAAATTTTGAACTGAACTTAGTACTGATTTTATATTCGTTTCATAAAGACTTAGGTAAATTCATTTTCCAATGAAATCACTGTCGATCATTACATAGAGGTAGTTTGAATACCTGTAAACCCATCAATAACACCCAGACACCCACTCACCTCATACTTCAATTAATTTGCACAAATAGAGGCCATACTGTGCCGGTTCCCGTCTAAAATCCTTTTGGTTCGACAAACTAATCGATTTCAATTGAATAAATTGAAAAAGAAATCGACATTTGAGTTTGACATGTCGTCAATGTCGCTGGCACTAACCAAACTCGGTCACTTAAATTTGAATTCTATTTTAATTCGCATGAAGCTCGTTTCTAAATTTCGTGTATGTGGACATACGCTACTATCCTGCAATATTACGTTTGATTAGGTTTAATTTATTTCACTAATGTTTACACTTTAGCTCGGACAGATGTTACATGATTGTTAAAAAGGATAGATAGAACGTTACTCTATTATTATAATAGCTAATTGTGTTCGAACACAGGGTACATTTGCCTTTTATTGGAACTTTTATGTACAGTCAAGGGCAAAGATATCGACACGGCCAAAGTTACAAAAATATATATACACGACTTTATGCAGTTAACATTAAGGCCGTGTATACATATTTTTGCAACTTTGGCCGTGTCGATGTCTTGGCCCTTGACTGTACCTAATACTGGTATGCTGTAACTTAGGTATAAACAATAGATCAAGTGAGAGTTGGACTCATGATAGAAGTATTCCGTATGTTGGTGCGTACCTAGAATATTGGTAGATTCTGAATGTTATTTTAACCTACACGTAGATTTATTTGTTTTTCTGTAGTCGAGCTAGTAGGTACATTTGAGCACCATATAGCATTTTAATTGTTTGTTTTTTGAACTTAAACTTTTTTAATACTTGGAATAAGAACAAATTATTGATTGAACGTTGAAGTTTCCTATTTGGATATTTCATAAACTTCATTGCTAAATTTTGGTTAGTTAACACCATTTTATTAAAACGAAACATCACATTATCAAGTTTCTACCAGCTGCTTCAGAACAGCATCTACATAAATCCTCTAAACCCACAAAACGTATAGCCTATCAAACCTTCAATTACAACTTGGTATAATAACTCCCTAAAAATATAAAATGTCACTTTCGTTTTAGGGTTGTCCCCTATTTTTTTCAATTTAAACCATTTGACAAGCGGCGCGTCGAACGCAGCCACGGCCTTTCCGATGGTGCACAATGGCAGTTTTCAATAAGATTGGTTACACTACACTAAGCAATGCAATCAATCAAAATTGCATCGATCTATACGGACGCATGGTCGCCCTACCCACGCCGCGACCATTAAACGTTGCAACGACAAAAGACGAAACGACACTCATTTGAAAGAATAAGGTGTTTAGTTTAGTAAAAAGTACGTACCTATGTCAACTACCATTTACGAAAATTAGATATGTTAGATGTAATCATGACCACAAAAGTGATATGCGATGTAGGAAGTGATTGCTTTTAACCCGTGCATACAGAAGTATTTGTGCTTCGCGATGCAGAAAGTAATTACCTTTAACCCGTGCAATTAATTTTGAATCTTTTACACTGTTGTTGATGTGCTTAGCTTAATGTGCCCTACACCTGCTCAACTAATTAAACATTTATACATCACAAATTAAATGTCCAAGACTATGTAAATAGCGATACTAACAGTAAGTAAACTACAGTCATTCATAATAAAGCAACCATGTTCGACGACATGGACCTATTTGTTACCGAGACTTATCTAGTAAACAAACTTAAAGCCACGCGTGTAATTATGTAAATTAATTATGAAAATGCTGGCGTGCGCACACTAGCTTCTTTAAAGTAAGCAGACCATGAAATGCTCACAAAAAGCCGACAATTACATATATCTCATAATTGTTCTTGGTGAAGGCCCTTATCAATGTATCGTTCAATTTTAATAATACCTTTGTAATTCTTTTAACACTTTAACAATGATTTATTAATCGTGTTTTTTACTGTTATTATGGCCCTTATTTGTCTTTAATTATTAAAATAACAGTGTTTTTCTGTTTGAAATGTGCCAGGAGGGTTGAAAAATCGTAAAAAAAACAAAGTGGGAGGTTCTCATTAATACTAATATAATTGTAAGGCTGTACGCTCACCCGCTCGGACGGACTCATTAGTAAATAACGAATGCATGAGGCACGCCTTCCGAGTGTTTCGGAACATTTCTTCATTTGTCTAACAAACGTTTTATCGTTTTTAGCCTTTTTTACATTTCTACGGTAATTATAGTTTGTGTTTGTAACAGATATACATCATTTTTAATAGGCAGGGATACCGTCCGTTGTAATTGAATTTTAATAAAGTTATGAATCTACTAGCATGTGAGTTGAAAACAATTTGTATAAACAAACTGTCGTGTTTTCGCTCGGTAAATGTTAAAAAGCGTACAGTCACCAGCATTAATATCTGCCACAGCAGAGCGTGCAAAAATATCTGACACGTCCTTCCGGCCCTAGAAATAGAGCCGTATCAGAAATTTATGCACGCTTGTTGTGTATCAGATATTAGTGCTGGTGACTGTACCAGGCGTTGAAAATATTTTACAGGTCGATTCACAAGAACTGGCACAAATGGATTGAATGAGTGAACAAAGGTATCTGTGTGTCACCTATTTGAATACACTTCACACAAATATTAAAATGTCAATGCATCTGTCATTTTCCTACAAAAATGTCTTAATTACATTACTTTCGTTCCATCCATTCGTATCTATGTTTTCGTTTCACTCATGACTATTCGTGGTCGTCGTTTCAAGTATGTGTAGCCCGCTTCACTATTCGCCGCCACTTGATTCTGATGGTAGCTTTCCTTGTGCATGCATGCAAAGGACATCCACGGCTGCTTTTATTCGGTCGGTCCATACTTACTATTACTATGCAATAAATTAAAATAAATACATATTGGCAATTACCTACCTAAATTTACTTAAGCAAAATTGAATTCATTCAAGTTGAAAATATAAACTGAAATATAGATGCACAGAAAAACCAGAAAAATAAGACCAACACTGGGAATCGAACCCAGGTCCTCGGTATTCCGTACCGCGTGCTATACCGCTACACCACTGTTGGTCAACGGCATAGACACGAATTTCCCCTATGCACCACATATCTCAGCTTGTTTGTTTCTTATTTAGCCACTTAAGCAGCAAGTTAAGTTTCATTCAAGATATTATAATTAGTAGTTTGTATCACATCAAGTTATACGTGATTGTGTTAAGCATCAGTAATCTCCATTGATTTATAACATTTGCTATGGGAAACCCTCCGGTGTTCATTGAAAGCCTCCCATCCGCTGACCTAGCCCAACTTTCCCACGAGTTTTCCCTTTAGCCCTCCTATTAATTGTTGCCCTAACGAACCACCAGTTAACCCTTCCATGCAAATCAACCCCTGTCTGTTTTCGCACTTTTCACGGCTCCATTGAATTAAAGCGAACATCAGCTAATAAGGAAGGGGTTGAAACTTGGGAATGGGACACTTTATTTATTTGTGAGATTCTGGAGGTTGTTTAATTAATGATCTTACCCCTGGGGCTGTTGTTAGCCGAGGTTTGTTTAATTGTGGCATTTAGCAGGTCAGGGTCTTTCGTAGCGTAATATATTATAATTGTTTTGGGGAACGGTTTCCTTAAGGGTTGCAACGTTGATTTTAAGTCGTTAATTGTTGATCATTTGGAGCAATCTCGTGTTTCTTGATTCCAGCTCAAAATCTTAAGAGGATGAAAATAATGGTTTAATCGTGTTGTAGGTAGTTTTTACTTCGTTGTTTATAATCTTGTTTTTAATTGGACTATTAGCGTCTTAAAAATCATAAAACTTAAAAGTTTTCATAGTGATATGATATCAAGCAATAAATTTCCCCATTAATCGAATCACAAAAGAATTGGAAGTCCCTCGTTCATAAACCTTACGTTTCCGAAACCGCGCAAACTTTCGCTTGGAAACTCCGGAGTCGTATTAAAGCAAAGCGTCGTCCCCTCCTGAAAACCGCAAAACCGAGTTGACGAGGAAAATCAAAGGAAAGTTAAATGAGCGAGTGTCCGCCCTTCGGCGTTAATTGCTTAATCGTCTTGTCGTGGGCGGGCTTAAGGCTTGCTCGGAACAGTGCGGAACGACGACGATACGACACAATTTTACTTTTTCAATGTCTAACAAAGTGAGTTACCAAACTTGCTAACGGTAAACGAATTTTTTGTTGACCAAAAGGATAAATATCAGTACTTTAAGATGTGGGTATACCTGACCCACTCTCATGAAAAATTAAGAAGAACTTATGTATTACCTATCAAAATCTGTAATGATAACGTCAGTTTATCAATCGTGTCGTTGTCGTATCGTGTCTCCAAATAAGTCCGCTTAATTGCCCAGACGACTGACCACTTAAGCCGAAAACTCCCCGCAACCCCCGAAGACTTCCGACAACTCGGCGTAATCACAAGGCGTGTTTAATTACGCTCGCTCGGACACCGGGAATTAATTACTTGAGTTCACTTTGAGTGCTTGTTTATTGCGAGGGGATCGCGTTGCGTCCCTTAAAGGTGTCGGGGTCTGTAATTGGTTTTAATTTTTGTTTTTAATTGCGATTATACGGTCATCTAAGCGGAGGAAAAGTTAAGCTTGCGCTTTTGAGGACAGTCCGCAGTAGACAAATTTTAAAATGATTTTTAAAACTTTCTATGACTTTTGATGTTATTGAGTGGCGGATACTTTTGTACGTGAGTCACAGACAAACAGTGGCCTACATTTGTACCTGAGTTCCGATTAATTAGGCATTGAGACACGCAAACGCAATTGACTGGGAAGGAAGCAATTACCGCACAATCTACACGAGTAGGTACTGCATATTTGTAGATAGATAAACTCAGGTTTGTTGCACTGTGTTCATTCCTAAGTATGGACTCATTAGTATGGTATTTGGAGAAAAAATACGTAGAAATTGTTAAAAGTATGTAATATATCACCGAAACTTATTAAGGAAAATTAATGGAAAGCGAAGCAGAGATTAATCACAAAGTCTGCAAACACGTGGGCAATTCAATTTCAATCAAGCCACCAAGAAAATTACTTAGAAGATGAGAAAATTAAATTAAAGGAACGCGCGAGCTAACAAGTCTCGGTTACAAATTAAACAAGCCGAGTGTCAGCGGCCGCGGCGCGGTGATTTAAGAAGATGAGGAAGAATCTAATTACAGTGAGACTTTCCGCAGCCTCTTTAATTGAGAACCTTAGCCGCGAGTGCCACCAGCCGGACCCCGGAACCCGGCCTGTTTGCATTCCCCCTAATCGCACTCCGGCGTCGATTACACTTTTTCACATTTTTTAATTCCGTTCAAGCTTTTAATTTTCTCGCGCGCCTTTTCTTTTATACCGCTCGTTCCTTCTTTCCGTTCGCCGGCGATATTTCTCGCCGCCATTATGCGCGCCGTAATGAGATTTTCTTTCATTATGCTTAATCTCCCGATTAATTCAAATGTTAATCTCCTCTTTTCACGTAGCTTTTTTTACGAGCGGAATGCTACCGTAGCGAAACAGCGAGGCGTCACAATCGACTACGGATTTCGGGCGCGACATTTAAAATAATTAAGCGACGTGACTTCAGCGGGCGGGCGCCTAGGTTCCCAGCGGCGAGCACGTCCGAGGAATAGGAGATCGGCTCGGCCGATTAGGTCATCAATAATTTAATTCGCAACAAATTCAAAACGCCGGTCGGCCCCCAGATAGGTGCGTCGAGACGTGTCCGGAACGCCAATGGCGAGTCTAGGAGTGGGCAAATTGAAAACACCTCCGGCGTGGCTGTAAACACGTCACGTGATTTAGGTTTTAATCAAGTAGGGACGCGCCGCCCAGTCGTAATTGTGACAAATCCTCTGTTTGTCCAGAGGAACTTTTAACTTGCCGGCGGAACGGGCCGTAACGGCTGTTCGCACGTGCCGGTGCCGGCCCGGCGAGGGAGACGGTTTTTTGTCGACACATGTGCTCCGGCGCCCACCCCGCCGGAGGCTTGATTAATTTTTAATATTTTTTCTTCCAGTTCACGTACGCAATTTTCACTTTACCACTTACACCGTGCACTTTGTTCTGTCGAATCGAGCACGATCACGTCACGTGCCTGCAGTAAAACTATTGACATCTTTGAAATCTGCTGGATAACTAAGCACAGTTTAGCGACCAGGACTTTGTAAGATCTTACGATTCATAAAAATGTGACAATGTTTAAATAGTGTGTCAGTATGTGTCATTGAGTGAGTTAAGGCGGCGTTTAAAACGCCCGCGCGACTCCTACGAGCTCATTACCAATTAGCGGCGCGAATTAACAGCGCAGCGTGCGTCCTCGCAAAGGTAATAAAGCTAACTCGTGCACAATCTGGTGGACTGCTCGACCACGCAGACTTGACACTACATTGACCGACAACAGGACGTCTACATTTCTTTTTTATCTCGACGAGACTTAAATTTATTTTATTAATAATGAAAGTATACATTATACTTATCCTACTAATATTATAAAATAAGAAAGTTTGTGAAGATGTTTGTTGCTCAATCATGAAATAAAGTCTGAATGAATTAATCTATCTGATTGAGTCCCGATGAAGGACATTAGGTTCTATAATTTTTATTCTGGAAAATTGAATACATCCCGCGAGATAGGGATAAACAAATTATTTGCAAACGAAGCCGCGGGTAACAGCTAGACAATTATATTTTTTTAATATATTTTTTTAACATATCACTGAAAAAAAGGATAAAAATTATGCTAATATTGCAAAACTGGCTTTGTAAGACATCACCTAACTTTTAACTAATAGTAGGCCTTTGTTTTGTAGTCACTCAAGTTATGTTACAAGCAACAAATTTTTTTGTTACTCTTAGCAAATCTTTTTGTTTTTTTCAGTATAATACGCTACTAAACGGACCGTCGCTAGAAAACCTGATTTCAAATAAAAAAACCGCATTCAAATCGGCCCACCCGTTTAAGAGCCTCGGTGCCACAGACAGACACGCAGACAGACACACACATAGCGGTCAAACTTATAACACCCCTTTCTTTGCGTCGTGGGTTAAAAAGAAAGAAAGTTAGTTTCCACATTTTTGCAGACGTTGGTTTAACGATCTATCTATGCGCACAAAACACAATGTACCTATATATACCTAAAGAAAGGGGTGTCTTGCCGTCTTGCGACGTATAGTAAAAAGCTTCAAAAGATTCTTTTGTGAAACCTCATTTAAACCTCTTCTTTCAGCAAGACAAAGGTAAAAGCGCAATGAAAAGAACAGCGATCTGTGTAATTTCAGATTTATGAAACATACTTAGGTAGCTGACGTTAGTCTGCGAAAGGATAATAATTATTTGTTCGTTAGCAAAAAGATGTCAGTTCTGCGCGTGTACAGGCGTGTTCTTCTCTCGAAGTAATCTGTCGCAATTATTGCATGGCGCATATCCCGATTAGACGGCGCGACGGCAATTAGGTCGGCGGACACTCGCGTTAGTGGCCAATGAGGAAACGCCTAAACACCGCTCGTTGTGCCAAAACGACCGTCCATTGACAAACCGCACACCCCGCTCGCCCGAAACTACCGCGCAGTCCCGTCACGTGCTTTACTCAACCACTGATTATTTTTTAAGCCTAATGGAAAAAACCACTAACGAAAACGAACGGTCAGCACACGCATCTACTCCCCTATTTATAAATCACATCCGCACTCTTTGTAAATTCAACTCCGTAACCGGAACCCACCCTCCCGAGAGTTCAAAGAGTGCGCCGTCCGGGGCAATGTCCAAATTATAAATTCGCATTAGATCGGACGCGCACGGTTCGTTTACCATTTCATTTTGGTTCAATATCGCCACTCTACTTTGTTCCACACACTCCCTACGGCCCCCACACCCCCTCCGGCGCCTTAAGACGCCGGGAAATATCTGCGTTTTAAGCTATATTTCTTTCATCCCTCATTTTTGCAGTTCGTAGCAATCTGAAATCCAACACGTCCCCCGCAGGGTACCCCTCCTCCGGGGGGTTCCCCCTACGTATTCTTGTTCCCGGATAAAAAAAGCGATATCTATTTATAAAATGTACGGTTGTACGTAACGTGTGTGGACGAGGATTAGTGCATGTGTGTGCGGCGTGCGCGTGTGCGTCGCCCGCTCATTTGCAAACCGTCTCCTGAGATGACGTCCTCCAGTTGGTTATCCCGTTCTTATTGCCCCCTTCTCTCCTTGATTGCTGTGTATGTGGAAAAGTTTGGAGCTCTTTCGGTGATGGAAATTGATTTTGTCGCGGAAACGGAAAAGTTATAATACGGCTCATTTCCCAAGTGTTGTCATTAATACTTTTCTCCTCATAATGTCCGTAAAATCTCTTAAACGATTTCCTCGAAAGAAAAGTTCATAAGATGTTATTTTCAGTGAAGTTAAGTTTTGCAATGCTTTTAGTGTTGTTCAAATTTAAGGTGCTTTCTGAGGCTATTTAAAAATTTAAAGTAGTAGTGAGAGAGCGGCGGGAAGGGAAACTATTCTAAATAAGTAATCCGAGAGTGGAGGCGGGCGGCCGCGGCGGAGCGGTGGCCGCGCTCACGTATGAACGTAATTATAAAAATTGAAGGCAACTCGAGTCGCTCCTTGGAGCTCTCCCTCGCTCCCGCGGAGTCGTGCATTTTTTCGTACATATTAAACTCCCCCCGCCCGCGCCCGCGCCACTTCACCCCGCGACTCCTCTTTTTAATCGATTTTCCCGACACAAGGGGTGAGTCCTCTGGGGTGAATGTAATTTTTTATGCGTTTTTTCCGTTAGAGGAGACGGCCGCCGGAGGTGCCATTACGCCATGCCTTGCTGAGAATATTTTAATTATAAGGCATTAGCGCGTTTTATGATAGCACTCCCGCTCGAATTTATAAACGATCGAGTCTTAAAGTAATTAAATATTTGAATGTGGTGAGATTTCTCCGAGGAGCTGCAGGGAGCGGATAATGCGCCAGCCACTCGGGCGTTAATATGATGGATAGAAAATTCGATGAAATCATTGCTTAATGGCCGTTGGAATTGCTACGGGAGTTAAATCGAGTTTCTGCATTTTTACGTTACAGCGCAATCTGCACTAACTTATTTTGATTGCTTTAGGGAGAAATCATAATCTTTTTAAATGTTCCTCAGATTCTAGGTGAGCTTCTTTCTTACATTAACTTGTTCTTTGTTGCAATCCAATCATAAAACAACCATACTGTACCTGTATGTAATTAAGAAACACGCAGTCCTTTCTTTACCGAGCACGCCCTTACCACTTACTTATTCCACAGTCTCAATCTAAACACACAAGTTTCAACGACATTATGTATATATATACAAGTTGACTTATTTCTGCCAACATTTTTAACAAGTCCCGGGTGTCCCGGACTGGCCACTGCTCCCTGATTGATGACGTCCCTCTCCTAACTGCTTACAGTGGCGATTATCGCTTTAGATTGTGTGACACATCGTTTGCTCAGCTACAGTAACGTTCGCCGATTGTTTTTGTTGGAACTTAATTCTATCCGGTACGAAGGGCCGAGATAAGATCGTAAAGGCTGTTCTCAAGTAGGCAAGTTAAGGAAATAGAAGAAATTTTATTTAATTCCTTTGTCAATAGAAATAATGATTACCGAAAACACATTGTTTTAATCATTTGCCTGAATAGGATGAACTATAACTCACTGGGAGTTACATCTACGACCTCAATCTTCAGCTAGATACCACTAGGTGACAAAGAAGACATTCGTTGGTCAGTTTTGATTAATAAAAATATTAACAGCTTTAATTAGGTACTTAAATGCGAAGAAGCCAACATTTGGATGAACTATTTTGCAACTAACCTATCCCAATTTATTAATTAACGTGCGTAGATACATCATAGCAAGTATAACCTATAAAAAACTGCACGTCCTAATTCGATTATTGCGGTAAGTAAACGTGAACAAAGCGGATTCGCGTACTTTGTGCCCGCTTACACTAGTGACGGCGGCAAGCGGTGACACCTAAGGTTTCTTGTAAGACTTGTCCGACACACGAGTTACGTGACGCCAAGCATCAGCCTGTATATCGGACACAAAGTTTTTACTAGCGCACATTCATTAAAACCATGGCCAAACCCAGGTTTGTAGAAAAATAATCATCTTCATCATTCATATCAACTGTAGGACGTCCATTGTTAGACAAAGACATTAAAATAATGATAGGAATAAATTTAGGGTGATACCTTCACTATAAAACTTCAAAATTCGTAGTGATTCGTAATTCCGAGTGAGTAGTTTGTGTACCGATAAATGAAATGCTACGTAAAACGGAATTCGTTTATAACAGTTTCTCAAATTCGTTGGATTTTAAGATCTGTCACTGCGTGCTTGTTTCGTGGGTGGGTACAGGCTCCCACAAATGAATTGAGGGCTGGAGCATACAGCCAAATGCAAAGCATTCATTCATTTAAAAAAAATACCTACTTCTAATACTTTACTCAAAAATCTAAACCGTTTACTTCTGGCCAGGAGCCCACAAAAAATGATAATTACAATGTCTTAGTCTATGTTAAAATCTAGTGATATTTTCATCGACATTTTAGAATTTACATGCATTGAGAAAATTATTTAGAAGAATGTTAAAAGTTCGACGACCTAAGTTTTGTTGCTTT
Organism: Choristoneura fumiferana; assembly: GCF_025370935.1. Taxonomy (NCBI): domain Eukaryota; kingdom Metazoa; phylum Arthropoda; class Insecta; order Lepidoptera; family Tortricidae; genus Choristoneura; species Choristoneura fumiferana. The sequence continues at coordinate 14,702,932 of NC_133479.1, read as the reverse complement.
CAATTTGATACAAACTTTGAATAAGCTCGTATTGAAATTTCATCAAAGCAAACACGCATATTTTGTCGGGCCATTGAACTTTGTAAATCTTAACCTTTCTATCGCGTCTTTTTAAACAGTAAAAACTATGTAAAAACATTTTATTCCAATTCTATTTCTTTTTAGTATACCTACACAGATATTCTACGATATTCTCAGAGAGTCTGTTATGTTGGCTATACACTTAATTTCATTTTAAATTTTCCCTGCTGGAGAAGGATCATAATTATATATTTTACTGTTACATACTCAACTTGTTAAATCTCGTAATAGTTGAAGTACGTCAATTAATTACCTGTTTTGCACAGATTTTAAAGTGCATCATACAGAGCCTTGTCGTTTGATAAGCTGTTTAGTCAGGCGCATTTTGAACCATCGCACTAAAAATAAATGACCATCAGATAAGGAAGGTTATTCCGACTCTAACGTACCTCGTCCCATTACCAAGTCGAGTTCACCTGAAGGTCCGTTAGCCTAATTGCTCCTTCGATGGGCGGGCGACAGTGATGGGACGCACGTCAGTCCCTGTCGACTCCGCTACGCTTACGGAATACGCCCGTCCGATGTACAGATTGATTTGGTGATAGAAATTCCAACTGGTTCAAATCCATACAAACCCTGATAAAGGTCACTTTAAAATTGACTCTGATCGCGATTGTATAATAAGAGTATAAAATCTATTCAGTTCGCAATTTCTGAAACTGCTTAACAAATGCTTTTAACATCCAATCTGCGCTTTGTTAAAGCTAAACCGTCACCGAAGTCAAACTATCAATTTTTAATTTTATATTTTTTCGTACCTAATAATAAGGCCAGGCCAAACTTTTCTATAACTTCCCCTTCTGAGCACGCCGCTTAGATGAAAACATTTTTTTTTTACAAAACATGCTTTATACGTTTGGTCCAGTTAAATAATGACATGACATGTGACCGACACTGATCCAAGAAGCTGACTGGACGGGGAAGACATGTACGGTTAATTAACGTCCATTAAATTGGTGTCACTGCAGTAAGTAAACTAACGTTACGTAACGTTTAACGGTGACTGTCTAAAAGATTCATGACTTTAAACCAGTAGGTACAGCTCATGAAACTTTTATAATTGATTACAATGATAAAGGCACGTTGAAGTCTGAACAATGCGTTATAGTCCAATAATAGCGGCCTTAATGAGATGTAAATGAGCAGGGAAATACCGTCGCCGGCGCGTTATAATAACGCGTAACGACCTACAAGTCCGGATTAAGAAGCCCTTTGACTTAAACCTAGCCACCAAAGGAGCTGACCAATCTACGCCCTTTTGCAACTATACAAATCCAACGGTTTACACTGAGCATACGGTTTGAAGTTCCTTGGTAGTCTACGTTTCTTGGATGCGATGTGTGGCCGGTTAAGTATCACAATAGTGTTGCTATTTTGTAACTAATTGGCAGAAAGGGTTGCGAATTAAAGTCAGGGCCGCGGCGTGTTGTAGTAGGCTTTGTAGGCTCTGTGCCTCCGCTTAATAAATGCTAAGAAGGTAAAGATTTTAAAATTATACTAACACACTAATAAGCAGCATAATAGGATGTGTTCTATTAAAGCCAATAAATTAAAAGTGGCTTAATTTAAATTCCTAATGGAAGAAAATATAGTTGTTGTATCTTCAAGCAACAGAGACGAATGTGAACTAGCCAGTCCATTTGATCTTTCAATAGGTGAACAACATAGTCATAGCGGTTCTACCCAGCGCGGAGCATACGTCAACCCTATTAACGTGCGGGTAGCCAACATTTGGCCATTTAAGGTGATCATTAGCATGTCGGTAGCTTGACATGCGTATGAGCAACGCCCAGGCAGAGCTAGGCCCTCATTACCCAGCCCACGATCTACCAATCAGAGCGGGCGATTGTTAACAGGCTGATTGAAAGCTATGCTCCGTTTCGCACGACATTATTCAAGCAGATTCCCGCATGCGATTAAACTCGGAATCGCGCCGGCACAGAGATAAGTATAACTTAGGAGCCTGTGAGGGCAGTTCGGGCTCTAGGTAATGTTAAGGTTGGATTGATAAAGTGGGTTATGGTTAAATTGAATGTTGATTTCGTATATACGATAGTTGCTTGCGAGTTTGACTTGTCCATCTAAAATACATTTAATTTGAATTTATCTATGTCTAAAATCATCCGAAAGGAAGTTGAAGTAATACATTTTAAAAAGGCGTCCATTTCCAGAAATGTGCACTCTTTAATACCCGCTCATGAATCTTTTAAACTCTATCGTTGCTTCGTTATTCAGTTCACACTAGCTGCAACATAAAGCCTGGTTTATACCACGAAGAATAGGACAGAAACTGGAGCGAGAAGTTTCTATATCGCAGCACAATCAGTCTGTTGAGGCCTTGCCCTTACTGCGTGGCTGCTATGTATTATGCATTCGTGAATATAGCCCGCATAAAGCAGAGTCCGAATCAATTACAGCGGTCGGGCTCGTTAGAAACGCATCACGCATGTAAAGTGAGCAAGGTACGCGACTGTCTTGATGCTGGAACAATGGAGCGCCCAAATTGGGTGGTGATAGTGCCTTGTTTTTGTTCGAGTTTAAATCTATGACAGGAGCTGGTGCGAGTATTGTTCGGAGCTAGTTTAAATGTGCAATGTTTTGGCCTCTAATATTTTACACGTCGCTGTCGCTTTCAGTCGTCGTTAGTGTTACAAATTTTACCAAAACACATTATGTATACAAAATAATTTACACAGTACGCAAACTTAAAAATGAATGTGTAACTCAAGAGCGATTCACGGCCGCAATGGCCCTCACTGTAAGTGGATTAACCCCTTTACAGACGCCTCCGCGAGCCAGTACTTACACATGTCGATGCTTAACCCTTCGACAGCGAATATTTGTACCAATATGATGTTCGAGGTGCGATATTTGTACAGTTTCTAGAAGTTTACCGATGCAAAATACCAAATCACATTCTGGTCCCTATTTATGACGTCGCTCATAGTGAGATCATGATAATTGTTTGGTTTGACTAAGGTATTGTTTGCATTGTTGCAGGCACATCAAACGTCCCTCAGCCGCAGCCCCAGGGTCTAATAGTGGAGACCGGCAACGGTGCTAGCGTTCTTCAGCTGCCGGCGACTACGCTCGAGCAGATCCGGCACATCGCGTCCGACCCCGGCGCGTCCACGCTGCGCCTGCCGCCGGCCGCCCCCGAGCCGCCCGCCGGCGCCCGCGAGCTCGACTTCGACCTGTGCTACGTGTGCAAGCACTGTAAAGTGGCCTTCCCCACGCCGGGCCCGCTGCAGCTGCACCAGGCGCGCGCGTGTTACGCGGGGCGCGAGGCGGCGCGCGGCGTGATCCGCGTGGTGCAGCCGGCGCTGGAGTGCCGCGCCTGCCCTGGCGAGCGCTTTCGCTCCGGCGCCGAGTTCCGCCGGCACGCCGAGGGCGAGCCGCACCAACGCAACGTGGCGCCGCCGCCGCCGCCGCCGCGGAGCCGCTCACGCACGAGATGGAGGACGTCGTGAACCAGATCACGCTGCTGGCCGCGCGCGCCGCGCAGGCGCAGGACGCGCCCAAGACCCCAACGCCAACTTCTGCGTGCCCGGCCCGCGCTTCCCGCCACCCGGCGAGCTGCCCCTCGCCAGCGCCGGACACTAATTCTAATCTGACGAAATGTATAGTTACTATCCTAGAGCCCCTCGCTCTCTCCGTTGTCCGACAACGCAGCAGTTCACTATTAGCTCTTAACGCTTCTTTTCGTTGACGAACGTCGCCGCGAGAGCGGCACTTTCCTAATGAAACATTTAAAGCTTGTAGTTGTAAGTATAGGTTAATGGGCTGGGACCGTCGCCCGGTCGGCCCGCCGGCCGCCGCGCGCCGCGCACTGGGAGGCGGCGGCGGCGGGCGCCGCGCGGCCGCAGCTGCGCGCGCACTCATATCATACGTTAGACAGGTTTTATAATATACGTTTATCGTGGCAGCGCGCCACCGCGGCCGCGCCGGCGCCTTCACCACTGTAACATCAACTCCCAGGAAAGCAAGTTCCTATCTTTATGGCATATAATATTATCGATATTGATAATTACGATTTAATTATTGTTTAAAGCTATGTAATACATACATATAATCGTTCTAATTTTAGGCATAGATACGTTCTCGTAAGAAGTTCCTGACGCATCGTAAATGTATGAAGATATATATAGTGATATACGTATATGATTTTTTTAAACATGAAGCGAAGTTAGGTACGTATGTTAAGCAGTAGAGCGGGGTCCGGCCGCGGGTGCCATGCCAGCCCCGCGCCCGCGCCGCCGCGCGTCTTTCGATGAAAGCGCGCTGCGCGCCAGCCGCCCGCGGGCCGCGACGCCGCGTAGGCTTATTGGTAACAGTTAATTGTAATAATTATATTAACGTAGCAAACTTTTCCAAAACGAACGAACTCGAAACTCGGGCTGCGCGCCAGCGCTCAGCCTACCTCGCAAACAAGTGAGTTTATTTTGGAACTAAGTGTGATTCTTGAATTTTTATTGATATAGTAATGATTATTAGTAGTGGCGTAAGTGAGTCCAAAGGCATGGAGGTACATGCGGCGCGTGGCCCGCGCCTGCGCTCGCCCCTCGCATGTATATTCATCACTTTACTGTGTGCGGGAAGTCCCTTATATTTTCAATGGCACAGATCAAGTTATTTGAAATATTTTACATATTTACATTTTATCTAGTGGAGTTTACTACAATATTTTATCTACGAGTGAGTCCTAATACAACATTGATTTGTTTTTTAGTAAAGTGCAATGTTTTATTCCACCGGTTGCCGGTCTTGTTATCCTGTAGGTGTATGTGCAATGGCCGCGCCGCCGCCTGCGCCCGCGCCCCTCCGCTCGCTCGCCGCTGGGGTTATACCAACGTTTTTATTGAAAATTTTATTCCACGCTATATTGAGGAAATTATTGCGAAGCGCGCCCCCAGCGGCTCGGTAGCTGATACGGTGTCCTTGGAGACGCCAGGGAGGCAACATTAAGTAATGTATAGTAGACCAAGAAATTGATTTACCACCCTAAGGTTTAACGTCGCTTAAAATGTCAAAGGATATTTCACTCGCAAGTCAATAATGAAAATCAGACTTATTGTTTTATTTCTGAAGTAAGAACTGTCATTAAAATTCGTAAAGCACTTTCTTGGTGAACCATACATTCGTCGAGCGTAGAGCGCATCCAGCACAGAGCAATGCGCGGCGAGCGCGGGCGGAGCCGGCAGCGCAGCCCGACGCGAGGCGCGCGTCGCTACGACATAATTACTGTTTGGTTGCGCGGGAGCAGCGCGCAGCAACCGGCGCCCGCGCCGCGTTGACTCTGTAGTTTTATTTGGGTCGGTTTTGTAATCGGAAGTATGTAAGTTTGAGTTAGCGTAGGTGACGTCGGTAGTGCGAGTGTCTCCGCGGACGACTGCCCGCGGAATGAATCATGGTTCCTATGTATATTTCAATATTATCGCATCTAGAGTTTCACTATACTTTCCGAATACAAATTTTAATATTTAAGATTAATTCGGATTAGTCTGTTGTATCTGCTGCAGAGGTGCCGCCACGGCCATGTTGTTTGTTTATTTGTGTAGGCTATTTCTCTTCGTTTTATCATTTGTGTAAGCGTACCGCAGCGTACCTTGATATTATTATAATTTTGTTAAACTATAAACATGAAGATGTGTAGACTGTCCTAATCCTATAGGTAATGTTGGTTACGAATAAGTTTATGATCGTGAAAAGGTAGCACTTGTGTCTATCATAGTTCCTAATACTGTGTAAACGAGAACTTATTTTAAAAATTCTTTACTAGTGAAATATACCGTTCCTACTATTTTAATCTTACAAAAATGTTATACTGATCCGAGTAAATGAATCATTTTCAAATTATAATATTTTATTGATGCTTCAAAATGTCAATTTGTTCTCAACAATTTGTTGGTTGGTGTGATTTGATAGCAAATGTTTGTCATATCTCCGAGGTATATTGTTTTAGGTGATTTCGTAGCGTTTAGTTTCCGTCGTACTAGCATGGCGTGCGCGTAGCCCTCTACGCGCTACGCGCTACGACCCGCCGTAGCGACAACAGATAACGAATACATTGTCAAGTGTAAATGGTAAAAATAAACTCAAAGTTAGTTTATCAGATTCTGGAGTTTTATTTTCTTATCCTTTAAATATTTTGTGGGGAAAAGTAATAACGCAAAAGATAATAACGAAAAAGTTATGTAGCAATAACGACTGAAGTATTTTTACGTTGCATTTTCCTTATGTTTGAATGAACTCTCAAACGCATGAGAAGGGGATGTAATGAGGAACAACAGGTATGCCGTAATAGAGGTAAGTATTGTTAGTAAAACAACTAGTTAAATTGAAAACTCGCATAACTGAGCGAGGGGAAGGGTTCTAGTCGCTCGCTCTTCATAATAACACGCTATAACAAAAATATATTAGATACGAGTAGTGCTAGATCTTGGATTAGAAGAGATGGATTTCTCAGTAAGTCATACCATTTTTTTTTCCTTTTTGGAACCCTTATAAGGTCACTCGTGCATCTGTCTATCTATCTATTGGTCTGTCCGTCACAGCCAATTTGCAATGAAACACTGAAACGATTGAATTGAAATTTGGCACACGTATTTGTTGGCAAAAAGACAAACGTGGAATATAAATAAATGGAATTAAACATGGAGGCTACCTACCTACTTTTGGGAAGTAGGGTAGAAAATTAAAAAAACTGCATACCTATTAACCTACAATAACATGACATGTTTCAAATGAAAGGCCCAATATCAATAACCAACGTAAGATGATTCCACACTGCGTACATGCTGCTTAAGAGCAGGGCTCTCTCTGCTAACACTAGATATTCATAGATGCCCACAAATTTGTACGGATCCATCGACGCGAGAGCCTGACTCGCACTTAGACGGTTTTTTAACTTAAAACGGATCAGCGATTGATTTCTATCACCTATGGTTGATGGTAAGTATAAATGCTGAAAAATAGACGAAAGAACCAAATCTATTCCTTAGCAGTCCACATTACAATAGATATAATGTACCTAACGTAGCGCTTTATGCGAAGGATCAGAATAATAAGAAAAGAAGTACTTACATTCTTCTTTTTTATGAAATAGAGTGCCAAGTGGGTCATTTGATGATGAGTAAGCATCACCATACCCATGGACAGCCGCAACACCCTATAAAATCAGATGTGTTTGCCAGCCTAATGGGCTAAGAAAGAATACGTTCCGCTGCTGAACACAGGCCTCTTCTCAGAATGAGCGGGCTTGGACTGTAGTTTCCACTGAAGAGAAAGAAATAGGTACCATGTGACTTCACACGCAAGTACCGCCTTTATCAAAAAATCACTTTCTATCGTTTTTTTTTCGATCAATACTTATTGGTCGTATGTCCGTAGGATATTATGACAAATTCATGGAGCTGTCCTCGACCTATCCAGTACCCATCGAGATCATACATCGGTACTAAAGCACCGCTGTCCGTACGTTAGTTCGCAGGACTGTATCTTCTGCACCCTGCACCGTAGGTAAATAGGTGGACACTTGAATTTTGATAGTGTGTATTACTAAGCCGGCCATGCCATACCTATATGTATTGAATCAGTCAAAATGTATTTAATAAAAATATTGAAGATAAAAATCGAAGTTAAAAGGGTTCCCTACGCACTAGATTCGAGTTTTTTGACAATTTTGGTCGAACTTAATGATTGTACCTAATTTTAAAGTGCGATACCAATTTTAGAGTTCGGCTCCGGAACCGGAATGGCAAAAACGAACCCTTATAGTCTCGACATGTCTGTCTGTCTGTCCGTCCGTCCGCGGCTTTGCTCAGGGACTATCAATGCTAGAAAGCTGTTATTTTGCACGGATATATATGTAAACTATGCCGACAAAATGGCACAATAAAAAAACTAAAAAAACAATTTTTTAGGGTACCTACCTCCCATACCGTAGACGTAAAGTGGGGGTGACTTTTTTTTCTCATCCAACCCTTTAGTGTGGGGTATCGTTGGATAGGTATTTTAAAACCATTAGGGGTTTGATAAGACGATTTTTCGATTCATTGATTTTTTTGCGAAATATTCAACTTTAAAGTGTAAATTTTCATTAAAATCGAGCTTCCCCCCCCTCTCCTCTAAAATCTAAAAATTAGAAATAGTTCAGGATGGTAGTAAGTATAGTCAACTTACCACGCACAGGACTTATCACGCTAACACACACGAGTAATATTTACCTCGACGTTTCGGCAACATTACAGTGGCCGTGGTCACGAGTAGACCACACGGGTAGTAGTGGTAGTAAGTAAGTATATCAAACATTCAAGAAAAACTATAACGATAAAGTTTGCTTGAGAATTATTAGTAGTTTAAAATATACCTAAACTTGGAAGATTCTGTATAAAATACGAAATCATTAGAAAAATATTACTTAATTTTTTCGTAATGGCTACGGAACTCTATTTTGGGCGTGTCCGACACGCTCTTGGCCGGTTTTTCCTTAACTTTGAATGTTTCGGATGTTATTTTTTTACTTTGAACGTTTGTATGACTGTAAGTAAATAGGTTATATGTTATCTTAAATCTCGCAAGTCAAATATTGACTTAAAATTTGGTACGTTTAAGTATATGGAATTGTAAGTATAGTGACAAAAAATACAGACCAATAAAGTTTGTATTAAAAATGTAATTTATAAAAAAATGCATGTGTGTGAGGTTCCCAATTCGCACTGGGCCTGCGTAGGAACTACAGCCCAAAACCTCTCATTCTCATTCAAGGAGGCCAGTGCCCAACAGTGGGACGCATATAGGTTGGCTGGGATGGTGATGATGATTAGTAAGTTATGCCTACATACAGTTAACTATAGTCAACGGCCGTTATGAAGTAAATCCTGACACATTGCAAAACTATGAAGTTTCTGAATATTAACGATATGAATCATAGACAAAAATGCAATGCTTACTTGTTGCGAGCGACAGAGTAGTAGTAAGTACAGATTTTTTTTCAATTGTTGGCATTAACAATAATCAGGCACTTCATAGTTGTGGATGTGGTCAGGATTAACTTCATCGCGGACGGGTACTATAGATATATGAATACTTAGTTACTACAGTGTTTTCATTGTAGCATGGTGCGGGTGACACTTGATGAACGTTTTGTTTTACTCAAAAAAATTTGCTGCGGTCTAAATATAAGGAAGTATATTTCAGTTGTAGCCTGAATATGACTGGCGTAAAATATTTGAATATAAAGAACTATGTTATACGAAATAACCTTGAGCTATCAGATTTTTATAGTCAATTAATTAAATTCAAAGAACAATTAAGTGAAGAAACGTATGAAAATAAAAACGTATGTAACAAAACGTTTAGTGATGGGACCTAATGGATCTTGAGTTATATCGGTAGATACTTATTAATTGGTAAGTAACGAATATTCTTGCAAACTCCGTTTCGCTTTACTTAAGTGGCAAATAATATTTTAACCTAGAATTTCACTAATATTCTCATCAAAATCAGCGTAATAATCGGATTGATGACATTAATTATGACTAAGATTTTAAATTATTAGTTTTATCGACTCAAGTTTCGACACTTTGACTCTCTAGTCTTGTGATATAGACAGCTGTCACCCACACCATGCTACAATGAAAGTACTGTAGGTATCAACTATCCAGCTATTCTGCGCCTTGTGACTGCACATTTAGCACAAAGTTCTGGTTCGCGAGCCATATTCGCTCACATGAGCGAAACAAAACCAATTTAATTCGTGGAAGGGTTCGCTGTCGACGGATACGTCGTGGAGGATATCATCATCATCATCATCATCAACAACAACTATAAATAACTAGCGTTTACCCGCGGCTTCGCACGCGTAAATCATTAGATACAGCAGTTGAATTTAATTTAATTCTCGTGGGAATTCCCTAAAATTACATCGTGGTTTTCATTGACGTTAAATTAAAACACCCATGCTTATTTCATCACTCTAAACCCAGCGGTTGTTATTTCGATATTTTATCCCTATCCCGTGGAAATATCGGGATAAAAAGTAGCCTATGTGATATTCCAGATGTCCAGCTATCTACATACCAAATTTGATGACTCTAAGCCCAGCGGTTACTAGTTCAAGATTTTATCCCTATCCCGTGGAAACATCGGGATAAAAAGTTGCCTATGTGTTGTTTCAGACGTCCAGCTACCTACATACCAAATTTCGCGACCCTAAGCCCAGCGGTTGTTATTTAGAGATTTTATCCCTAACCCGTGGGAATATCGAGATAAAAAGTATTCTATGTTTTAATCCAGGTTATAAATTAACTTTTTGCCAAATTTCATCCAAATCCGTCCAGCCGTTTCAGCGTGAAGAAGTAACAAACATACTCACTCACTCACTCACTCACAAACTTTCACATTTATAATATTAGTAGGATTCTTCAATCTTCTCATACCTTTCATTCAACACATTATTTCTGGCTACTTTATGTAGGCTAAAAAACAATACAATCTTTATTGATCACAGCGACAGTAGGTACTTTAGCAAGCACGTCTATTTTAACAAAGTAATTTACTTAATCTGTTTTCATCCTACGGTAAGTGTTTTTAAGCGATAAGACCACCATTGTTTTTCCTGTATTTTGTGTTAAATAAAGAATATTTGTATTGTATTAGTCTATATTTCATTGGTGCTGCGATTTGTATAGCCCCGTCTGTCATTAAATATTAGTCTCCTTAGACATAGCGATATAGTAGTACACTAGATAGGTAGCGTGTCTCTTTTGAATTAAAGCACCATAATAATTCAACTCCCAGCGCTATAGCTCTTAACTTGCCGGGCTAATATTTACACACGTTTATGCAAAAAGAGGCAAAACAGAGTAAACATTTATTACGGCACTGGAAAATGAGTCTTCGGGGGCAAGCCAGTCGTGAAACAAAATCTTCAAACAGCCCCAAACACGGTCTCTAATCAGACCGTGTTTGAAGAAAAAAGTAAAAACAACCCTTAGCTTAGTTCGATTGGCGGCAGTGTCACACGGATGCAAAGGGGATCTCACTAAGTTATTGATTATATCGGAATAAGTCGCGAGGGGGGCCGCCCTACGCCTCCCGAGGAGGTTAAGGATACATCAGCCGCATTATTTTACATATATGAAACATAGTTGCAGTGAGGAATTTAGGAGTGTGAGCGAAGGAGACTACTGCCGCCTAGCGGAAGGGGTCGACCGGCCAAGGAGATGCAGGGTTATCTTTTCTTTTGTTGATTTATGTTAATGCGCACATTAATATAAATTGGTTTGTGAAAAATCTTTTTTAACATTCGAACTAGTTGTTTTTGCAGCGTCTAGTATCTTACAAGCAAGATTATTTGATTAAATTGGGTATGAGTGAAGTTTTGACAGCGAATTTTGTAAGAATTTTTTAAGTATTTCTGTCAAAGTGGCTGCAAAATGCAGAATCAACAACTCACTACAAAAAAAGGGAAATTTAGCGTAGCACATTGCTTGGGTCAGCTACTTTATATCCATTTGTGTTGCAAATCGAAGGATCCGAACATAAACAAGGCGGCGGCGAATTAGTAGAGGCGTAGTGCTAACTCCGCTATTTATAAGGGCACAATTGCTTCAGAAAAGCTCTGCTTCGCGAGAGATGAGAACATATGAGGGGGCGGGGCGGCGGGGTCTCCACCCTTTACGCATTCACGCCAAATCCTTAACGCGCGATTTAAAAAAGAAAACTAACGGCGGGTGGCGAGCGGGGAGACCGATTGAGATGGAAATGCCGATTGTCCCGATCGGGGCTCGGTCCCGTTGCACAACACACCGATTTGACACGTCATTTTTAATGAAATATATCGTTGTACAAGAGATTTAGAGCTAAGCTAGACTAGCTGAGCAAGTATGTTTTCATAGTTAGAATAACTTCTGGACCTACTTACCTACCTACTTCAATTGGGATACAGAAAGTTGGGGATGGGAATCACATTATATGCTTGAAAGTATTTAAAATTTCCACGCTTTACGTATTAGCTAATTAGTTATAAAATGAAGGATATTTTGTATTTACATTACACAACCTTTCACCTGTACAGCTTATTAAGAGAATGCACGCAGATAGAGCACTAACCATCGTATAAAATAAAGTCTCTTCCCACCGTCCGTACGCTTAGCTTTCTTTTAAACTAAGCGATGGATTTTTATGCGGTGTTCACCATCAGTTAGATAATTTTTCACGAAAGCTTTTATATATGTCGGCAGCCGATCGTAAAATCCGCCAGATCACGAAATTTCATGATATGCCTAGGAATTTCGTGATATGGCGGATTTTAAGATCGGCCGCCGACATATATATGATACGCGGGTGTGTTTTTTAGGAAATAGAACTGAAAAATGTTAAATGCCTTTGATATTATGGTTTTTTGTGTTTGGTGGTGGTACTGTTGGGACCGTTAATAAATCATTTTTCTTTCTTTCTTTCTTTCTTTAAAATTTCCAAATTCATTGATCTCCAGTGCTTCTCGCGTCCAGTGACTATAGTCATGGAGTATATGGCCAAGAAGTTAGAAGCCTGCGGTCGCGGCCCGGTGCCGCGCGGCGAATCGGAACGGTTGTCGGGAGCGCACCGCTCGGATCGGCTCCGATAACTCCGGTTATAACGACTGAGAGGGAATTTTAATGTGCCACCATTTTGGCGCAATGCTCAAATTTTACGACCGCCGAGTCATTATGAGGGAAATTATTGGCGCTCTGATTGCTTTAGCAGTGATAAAAATTCTCAAGTCGGCAATAAGGTGGAACTAATTCAGAGTTAGACAGAAATGGCGCTTGCTTAATGGAATTATTTTACATAACTGCCTACTTAGAGGGATTAATGGTGATGACAATGTATTGTTTTGATTGCATTGCGCGATTATAAATGAAATGTTGCGAATCGATTATATACCTACTTAACGACTTGCCACCTAATTTAATAGGTGACATGACAATATTGCTGCATTTAAAAGAAGGAAAGAAAGAAATAAAATACATAACAACGCAATACAAAACAGTATTACAAATACATAGACAACACAAAAGATAAAGAGATAATGTGTCACTGTGGTTGCGAATTGGATACTGGCTTAGCATAATGCTAAAGAATCTATAAGCAACGCCCCAGGGCTGATTTTCAGCCAGCACCGTCGGTGACACTTTTTTTATTTACATACTTACTTATAAACAATAATAATTTTACAAAAAATATTATCATATCAGCGTGCAAACACTCAACAGAGTTTATAGAGTTTCACTTGAGTTTTTACTTTCGTGCAATAAGTAGGGTACCTGTATAGCAATACAGTGTACTACTACTTACACACTTAACTACATAAGACTACTACATTACATCTGTTTACTAAAACACTTCGTGTTAAGATTAAAATTGTTGTCTATTTCTATTGTGAACAATAAATCAAGTCGCCATCAAAAACTACAGAAGCCACGCGTAATCTCACTATAAAGAAGCCACGACACAAGATGTATTACTATTCAACTTACTTAAAACTCAAAGTCCATCAAAACTTTGAACAGAGCTTAAAAGTTAAAGGAAAATATCCCGTCAGGTGAAGTTGGGAGCGGGTGATTAATGAGCTGCTGCTGTTGGCTCTCTCAATGAGGATTACCAGCTCAGGGTATTAGCGGGTTGACTACGTGGAGGGAATGCGAGCGCTCGAGTCGCTCGAGCGTTCCAAGTTTTCGCATAGTAATGAGTGTGCCATTTTCAAATTTGAAAATTCTGATTTTCAAAAAAGATCGGTCGTTTTTGTACCAAAATGAAGTCCTTAATATTTATTAACCTGTTAATTTGTACCGTGATGTGTGTGTGGGACGGCATGAAGGAAGAATTTGTACGATGGTAAATATTTACTTTTTTATCATAACCTATAGTCAAGACAAAATCAGAAGCCTGAAAATCCATATTCCATAGTTTCTAGTCCACAGTTATATATCTAAACAAATCAGAATGAATAGTACCTGTATCTAATGGCAGCTAAGTTTAGGTAATTCGTCCCATTTGAAAAAAAGCATGCTGGAACTATATTTGATATAAATAATCCATTAATAATAATGTATTATTATGGTTGTGACTTACGTATTCGCTTACGCTACGACATGGCTTACCTAACAATGTATCAGTTAGGCTTGAAGGAACGTCCTCACTACAGCATCTTGGAGATTTGGAAGTATATTTTGAAATTCTATATTTAGATTTTTGTCTGAGATGCTCAAATGAAAAGGACGGAGTTTAATGGTTCCGTATTTTTTATTTAGAATTTAATTTATCGACTAGTCTTAGGCAGTTAGAACCATAGAATATGACTTTACTCTGCGATCCCATCACTGAATACTATAATAATAATTTATTTACTCAGATTACTCATATCCATTGGTTAGTATTACAAAATGATCTTAATAACTTAGTGGGAACTCATCAGAAAGTTGCCATGACTAGGTATGACAGACACACAAACACAAATTCAAAATTCAAATATTTTATTACTATCTTATGTCCGCAACTTCGTCTGCGCGGATCTAGGTTATCGCGCGGTGGCGCACTCTACCGGAATAAAAGGTATCTTATGTTGATCCTTGGGGTTAAAACTACCTATAATACCAAATTTCATCAAAATCGGTTTAGTGGTTTCGACGTGAAAGCGTAACAAACAGACAGACAGAGTTACTTTCGCATATATATATTTCGCATATCTTATAATATAATATAAGTAGGGAAGTAGGGATTGTAGATTGTGGGTACATGACAGGCAGTTGTTACAATTAGGTATTTTATAATCGAACCAGCACCACCAGCCAGTTTATGATAGAGAGAGAAATGCACTTATAATACAGATAACGGCTTAAACACCCCCTTTTCCCATCGGGGGTTAAAAATAGAAAGTGTCGCGCGCTATATAAAGCTTTGCACACACTATGAGTACTTTTATATCCCTACTGGGGGAATCCTTATTAAGTACACAGTATGTATTTACCTTAAAAACTGGGTTAGTTATTTCTTTTAAATGTAAAGCTTGTGCAAGCCTTATGGTTTGATCTATATCCTCTCAAGCAGAGGGTCGTGTGTTTGGACCCTGGCTAGTACCACTGAGTTTTCCAAAATTCATGTGCGAATCTAAATTTTTAATTAATAATTAAGCTTCTCGTGAGTAAAAATATCATAAGGGAAATGTGTATGCACGTGCGAAGAAATTCAACGTTGTGTGTGAAGTACCCAATCAGCACTGGGCCCACGTGAGAGCTACATTCCAAGTCCTCTAACTCTGAGCCTGTACCCCAGCATAGATACCAGCGCTAGCTTTAGCTCTTGATCGAGGTAGAGCAAGATTATCTAACATCGCTTCCGCGCCTTTCATAAGGCTCCATCAAAATTTTACTTACCACTGGAACTGGAAAATGACGCTTCTTGCCATCTGGCGCCTTGAGCGACCACTCCTCTTGCTCTACCCCTGCGCCGGCGCTGAGTGGGACATAAAAAGGAGATGAGAGGACGATGATTTCTGATCCATAAGACATGTTTTCATAACAATGTTACAGGACAAAAAGCCCAAGCCATTGTTTGTGTATTCATGAAATAATTATACTCAACGTGCAATGTTCATGCGTGAACATTAACACAGACAGAGTTTCAGTTTGAATTTCTTCGCAGGTTTCCTCACGATCTCTTCGTTTAAAGCTCGTGGTAAATTTCAAATGTAATTTCGCACATGAATTTCAAAAAACTTATATACTTAAAATATGGATAGGATAGTGTTAGTAAAATAAAGAAGATAGAGTCGTCAAATAGGCTTTTAATGTCACATTAATACAAAAAATATATTTCTGTGCGTATGTGCACGAAGCTTGACAGTCTAAGACCGTTCGCGTCGCGCTACAGAGTGTAGAGAAATGTTCATTCTCCGCTAGAGTGAGCCTGCTGTATATAAGACTCCCTCACGGAATGTGCTCGTGCACCCCGTTCGGACATCAACTGGGGCTCGTTTGATGCGTAAATGTCCGATGAACTGTCAATTGTCGAACAAATTGTTTTATTTAATTCTTACCTTAGATTTTAGGGTCACGATAAATGTAGTTAAAAACAGAACGAAGCATGATAAAAAAAGTTTAACATTGCGCCGGTTCTTAACTAGTTAATTCTAAATCTTGCTTTTTGTCTAATTTCTTACAGGTAGGTACACCGTTCTAGTAACTACGATTTTTTTTGTATACATATAGTAAAACATACTCACTAAAGTAGCGTTGATGAGCTATCTAAAGAATCTGTTCAATGTTTTTTTTTATATCTCTATCGTTGTTATTTCAAAAAAATATTCTAATTTAAACTAAGTATAAATATTACAGAATATGCAATCCTGCGTTGCCAGAAAAAGATAAGCATACCTTATTTATTATATCAGTATACTTTAGATCGACCTGGCAGCTATACAATATATACTGCCAGTGTCTTGGGGTCAATGCCTGAGGCAGAAAATTTTGATGACGTTTTTATTTTGTAACATAGTTTAGTTTATAAATACTTAGTTTAAGTTTTGGATGTTAGATAGTATTTATTGTACACAATATTGTAAAATAAAAATAAATAGCGATCCGCCTTAAACAGAAAATAAATTGCTTGCATATTTTTTTGCAATTACATTTGATTTTTTGATCGGTGCTGATCCACATCTATATAACCGATCTTATACCCTTCTTGCCCAAGTTAAAAAGAAAACTCAGAACAACTGTACGGTCTACATTGACGTATTGCGCGCTCCGCACATTTAACTTTGATCAAGTACCTATGTTTTAAATTAATTCATTACACATCAGTTCACGTTTAACATGTAGTCATGTAACGCGTGTAAAGTTATTCGGTATTATCAGTGAATTCTTAATACAGTGACTCTGCAGCTACAAACCGTTCACTTGGTGTATGAGCAATAATAGCCCGTACAACAATCTAGGAACACAAACAAGCAATGTACTTAAAACAAAATAACAATAAATTTAAACTTTAATTGTTTTGTTTTAACTATTTTAAATGCTTACTGAAAATATTAAATCATATTAACCCGGATAACTCACGTCTTAAATCGAGTTTAGCTCGACAGGTAGTCGCGCGAGCAGAGCTGCGGAGCGCAGTGCACGTGTCGCAGCAGCCGCAGAGTCGCTTTGTTCCTAAGAGGAAGATCTACGTATTAACATGTCAAGCTAAACTTAATTTAATATGAGTGAGTCTCACGGTAGTTTCATGTTCAACATTGCTTACTGAAAATCCTATATTTTTAAACATAGATTCTATATAAAAATAGTAGACTGAATTACATTTCAATCAAATAAATACACTATAAGTACTACAAACTTGTAAGAGTAAATTCTTAAGCTGCTTCTACGCAGAGTTTTCTACAAACAACAAAAATACACATTCCCCAACAAAATCTTCAGAATTAAAACATCCAAGGGCAAAAAAAAACTTAACTTTTTATTAGGGGCCTTCGCACACCCTTGCATTCGGACATTACGTTCGGGTTGTATCTTTGTATAGTGGTACAAATTGCGCACCCACTGTTTATCGGAGCCTCGAGCAACCCCCTACAAGGGGTTACGTTTATCTACAACCCCTTCGGACATGAATCGACTGCCTGTTTGTAGCGTCCAAATGCCAATGCAATGTCAAGTTGGATTTTGTGATTAGCAGTTTGACTTTGAGGGTGTATTTTACGCAATGCTAGTTTTTTGTCATTACACAAGTAATACAATGACACGATCTTCAGAAGCACCTTGTTATCTGTACCCGATTAAGTTTTTATTTAGGTATGTTTGTTAATCTGGAATAAGAAAAAGTGTTTGTAATAAAAAAACTCATAATATATTCTATCATAGATTTTACTTTTTTTTTCACAGTAACTACTATAAATATGTGCTCTAATTTATACGTTTTTTCTTTATAACGAAGCTTTTATTATTTACGAATTAAATTTAGGGTTACGATTAAACTCTACTACGCCACCGACAGAACTTTTTATTATTTTTTATAGTCATAGATTCAAATCCAAAATGAGTTACTTAAAAATCAAACAATAAAAATCTCAAGCAAATCAAAACTAAATCTGTAGTACAAATTTAAGTAAAAACTAGAAAGTTAATTTTGCTCGCAGCCACCTAACTGCATCGAAATGAGAGCTAAAAGACAGGCGAAATATCGCTAGATGGAGTTAGTATCGTGAGGTTTTTGACGTTACGGTCTTGCTTGCAATGAGGGCTATCGTTTTTTATCTCACTAGATGGCGCACTGTTGCGTGAAGTTTTTAAGTATGGCTTTCAAAGTCTGTTATTACGGAAGTGAAAACAAAGTTTAGATTAAAATCATATTTAATACACCTTAAAATCGTACCATAAAAATATCGAGCATGCCACAGTGTTGCATAGTTCCCGTTTTGTTCGGAAAAAAGGAAGGACAAAGGTTTCCGAAAGACAAAACTGTCTCAAAACACAGACATTAATTATTTCAGGTAATTAATTTCAGGTATTGCAAAATATTCCCAAATTATTCTAATTATAAATAAACCCACGTAGCTCACCCAAAAACTATGAGATTTGACATTTCGAAGACCTCACGCTACACTAGCGCCTCTAGTGGCGAATTCATACGCGATAGCCCTCATTGGTTCACTTAGTTATTAGCCAAGCAAGACCGTAACGTCAAAAAAAACCTCAAGATACTAACGCCATCTAGCGATATTGCGCCTGTTTCTTAGCCCTCATTCAGTCGTAACATTACTTTGAATTATCTTCAGAAACTAACATAGTATCTTTAACAATGTACCTATAACCCCTATTAGTATTCCGCAGTCTCCCCAACGTAGATGTATTCAAAAGGTCGACTATGAAAGGGTGTCGAGCAACGAACAGCCCTAGTCAAGGAGTTAACCGCATAATTTAGACAGTCATTTGTGGCAACAGCGCCAAATGCCAAACGCTTTCCGACCTTACGGGCGCCTTTATACTATACAGCTGCGACAAAGACGACGAAAAGCTTCATCAGGTCTATATTAGAATCCATACATGTTAAAAGACATAATGTAATATTTGACATAGTGATAGTTTGTCATAACTTTTCTTTTTTGAAAAAAATAATAATTCCTGATTGTTATAAAATAAACCTAACCTAAGTTAACCTATAGAGTTCTATAGGATTGCTATTTCAAAGTTCCTGAAATGATTACGGCAAGAAGTTATGGCAAATGGTCATTATGATTATGACAAACATTACATTATGGCTTACAATATTAGGGATCCGCTTTATTATTGAAGTAAATTTCAATACATTTGTATCAAATAAATATAACCAAAGTATGATAAAACGGCTCCAGTAACAGGGGAACTAATAACCATCAGTACCAATTTAGACGCGCTGCAATTTCGAAATCCAAAGACGTTTCGCAAAAAACTTCAAAGCACCAATTTGAACCAGGGGGTGGATCCCCAAGCGCAAAATCAATACGCTCCTTGTTTATTACTCAATCATGCAAATACATAGCATCAATTCGTTTAAATTGAATTCGGAAGGCCTAATTGGAATAAATATTACTGCACCCCACAGATGGACGGTGGACGGAGATCGGAACGCGGCGTGTAAAGGCCTCGCCCGCGGATTTATGGCTATAATTCCGTGTGCAAAAGAAAACGGCGAGGTGTTATCGAGACCGTATTGACACTTTAATGCTATTGTTTGATTTAGAGGGCTCATTACACGAGGGAAGAATAGCGAACAGCGCTCGTGAGCCGCGCGACGCCGCTGCCCCAGAGCCGCGGTCT
Source organism: Choristoneura fumiferana (assembly GCF_025370935.1). Classification (NCBI taxonomy): domain Eukaryota; kingdom Metazoa; phylum Arthropoda; class Insecta; order Lepidoptera; family Tortricidae; genus Choristoneura; species Choristoneura fumiferana. The sequence goes on along the minus strand of NC_133479.1, from coordinate 14,683,016 downwards.
GCTAGTCATTTTCTGTTACAATTTAACTGTCGCAATAAAACCGCTTATTGCTCAAATTTTGTTTAACAATTCATAATAACTTTGCGTTTATTGGCCATTCACATTTTGAATGTCTTTATTAATTACAATTGTAAGGGTTGTTAAACTTCGAATATCGCCAAAGATCACATTATTAGCAACATTAACAGCTAATATTGAAAATTTACTAGGTATTAAGAAGGTTTATTTAGTAAAAGTTTTAATTACATTTGCTATGATAAGGTGATAGTCGTGATCGGGCGCTGCGATCGCCGATACGGGCTCGGCAGCGGCCGCCCCGCGCCGTGCACCGTAATAACAACAGAAAATTTTACGCTCCAGGACAATGCGATGTAAAATTATCTGTTTGATCCAATAATCGCCCGGAACAGCCGGGACTTAATGCCAGCCAATCATTAGCTACAAGGGATAACGGAGCCCACGGCCAGACGACGCACTAACTATGAAGCGAGGGCCGCCGCGATGCGCCGTGACCAAACATCAATGCAACATCTCGTATTTTACGCGTACGTTTGCCACAGAGATGAATTCCTCGATCCCCGAGGTGATGCCGCGGACACAAAGGAATGACTTCATTGTGTCTTACACAGTTCAACGTTTTACTGTTATTGCGACTCGCGGAATTCCAAATCGCACGCAGTCCGCGATAATTACAGGTTAAGCGGTGTTCCCGCCGAGCGATTGGAGCTCAATAATTAGCAAACGCGTTCCCAGAGATTTCGCGAGGAAATTTTAAGTGGGCACGCACGCGGTGCGCTTAATAACGTGTATCAAGTCGCGATTAAGTGCGAGCACTTATAAATACTCGTAATTATTTTATCTGGATCGATTAAAGAGCGGAGGACTCGGGCCGGCGGCGCGCCACTATCATTAGCGCGGGGAGCGATCGGTTATTTACGCGGCGCGGCCGTGTTGGTTTACGGCGCAACCCCCGAAGGAGATGCATTCCACCATTTCGCGGCGCACGAACTCACGACTGCACAACAATAATTACCCGTGGGTGTACGCCATTATACTTCGCGAGCGATTATTATCAATCGTTGTGCTAGCGAACGGTCGCCGCTTAGAACCCGATGTAATGGGACGAAATTATCGTAATGCTGTAACGAGAGATGCAAAGTAGATTATTATTCGATAATTATACGAGATAAATCAAAATATCACGAGTGCAAAAAGTGCTGTCTCTGTCGGTGGACAGGGCGGTGAGTATGCGCGTCCCTGTCGCGTGCCCGCGGCGCGGCTTTGTCCTGCGCGCGCGCCGGTACTGCGCAGCCGCCGGCGACCCATTCCTCACCCTCACCTGTAAACCAGGATATTCCTAATTTTATAGTAATCTCCTCGAACTTTATAGACCTTTACGTTTTGGAAGTGCGTCAGTAAATCGTATTTATATTGACGCGCGGCGACCACAGACGCCGCAATTTGCAACAAAGTACCAACGAGTTTCATGTAATCGCTAATCACTGGCAGCGGTTCAGCACACAATTATCACAACAATCTCACAGCCGGTGTTATTAACTACGTAAGTTGGGCAATGTAATTACTTAAAATTAGGTTTATTTAAAACAACAACTGCCAGCTTATTATTAAGAAATGTGATTGCAATTAACTTTGAATTGCAATTCTGACATTATTTTTGTTGGTAGGTACCTACCTTTGTATTGATTTGAATCAGTATTATCTTTAGGTTTACAATATACAAGATAGTGCTCGCAAACAAACTACTTACTTAGTAGTAATTTAATCAAACATTCCCAAAGCTTGAAGCCAAAACATCAGTGTGATACAATAATGTATCCCAGAAAACCTCGACGAATTCATCGATATTATGGTAATTTAGCTAACTTGATGTGATAAAAACCATTAAAAATAATGTCAATAAGATAGTCGTGAAAACTGGAGCTTGCCTCAATTCACATTCAAAACCTTTCTATTGTCTTAGGGTCTAGTGGGAAACGCCTTTAGCCGGTAAATCGTTCTCGCAGGTTCACGCTCCTCTCATTACGGCGCGGTAATGCGTTCCGTCATCGAGATTAACTCTCGTCTAATGGCCGGGCCCAAGGCGTGGCTCCATACAGCCTGCTGAGCTAATGTTGACCACCGACTAGTTTTTTTTTGTAGTAAATAGGTATAGAGACCTACTGTTGGACAAAAGCCTTCCTTCCGTAGGTAATCCAGAATGTGCAACAAGAATGTCACAAAAAGGGCAAACTAAGTCAGAATGTTAAAATATATCCCATTTAAGACATTCTAAAACGTAGTAAGTATCTACAAATGAAACTGTTGTAATGTATTACGACTTCACAAAAAATGTTCAGAAACCCCTTCTTATAAGGAAAACATTGGACTCTAGAAGGTCACAGAAGAAGGGGTTCTAAACATTTTTTGTGAATCGAAAATACAAACTGAGACATGGATGCACAGAAAAACCAGAAAAAGAGACCAGCACTGGGATCGAACCCAGGTCCTCAGCAATCCGTGCGCGTGATATAACGCCTACACCACTGCTGGACAAGAATCTAGACACAAATTTTTCCTATGCATACATATCTCACGTTGCTTATTTCTACTATGCTACTTAAGCAGCAGCACTAGCGACATCTATGCTTCGTCGACAGACGTCACACTTTTTCGGAATTATCCGCTCACCCAGACAAGAGATGTCGCTACTGAGCAATCAAATTATGATTGGTTTTTTTGGAGTCTTTTCTTATTTTTTATTTCAACTCCAAATTTGTTACTTTTACGGGTATCCCGTGAAACCATATCGAAAGAGTGTGACGTCTGTCACTTTGGCTTTTTTTTTCATTCCGCGGAAAGTGCGTGAAGCCATTGAGATTAGCCGTCGGCCGAATTTCAACCGGGATAGTGGTTGGACGGTACCTCCGAGTTGGAAAACGGTGTTAAATACTCGTGCTGCGTCATCGGTGTGTGTAAACGTACCTTTACAGAGCGATGTTGTTAGTGTTGTGTGCTACCCTACATTTGACTGTTGTAATGATGATGAAAACGTGGGTAGTTGTGTGCCGGTGTCAGTTTCGTCGAGAAGTCGCGCGAGCAGAGCGGCGGCGCGCAGTGCGCGTGTTGCAGCAGCCACCGAGTCGCGTTGCTCCGAAGACGAAGGGCTACGGATTAGCCCAAAACATGTCGAGCTAAACTCGATTTAAGACGTGAGTTATCCAGGTCAATATATTTAATATGAGTGGTGTATGGGGTTATAGCACGCAGCACGGATTGCTGAGGACCTGGGTTCGATTCCCAGTGCTGGTCTCTTTTTCTGGTTTTTCTGTGCATCCATGTCTCAGTTTGTATTTTCGATATGGTTTCACGGGATACCCGTAAAAGTAACAAATTTGGAGTTGAAATTAAAAATACAAAAATACTCCAAAAACCAATCATAATTTTTTGTGAAGTCGTAATAATGATTTTGATAATAATAATATCTTATTTTATCGATATAAATATCATTAATTATGGTTAATTAAGGTATCCATGTATTAGTTAAGTAAGAAACTAGATGGTCCATTTATTTTTAAGGAAATATGTTTGCTGCAAGATCACGAACGTTTACAATTCTGGAAGATAAATAAAATAAACAGTTAATAACTATTTTAAAGATAAAAAAATAGTAAACTCCAGCCTTAAGAGTGCTGCCGAAAGTCGCCACGGCGTCACCATTACGTACTATTCCATAATTGAGGTTTGTCCGCTTTTAGTAAAATGGCCAATTTACTTCTAATGCTGTTTGCCCCGTTGATGTCGTTAAATGACACAACGTTGTCTCGTGCTTGTTTTGCTTTTCATGAAATAACACCAATTTAGAGTAAAGTGAAATAAGTACTCCTAGCGCTCTTTAAAAAGTTTGGATTCGTGTTTGACAGACCTAATGATTTGGAAAGGAATTGGAGTATAAATACCTGCAAATTTCGTGGCTGGCCAAAAATGACAATTTTATTTTTAGATACCTGTATTCTATTATTTATAGGCTAGTTTCGTAAAAGTAATAACTGAAATTAGTGCTCTTGTGTTTTTTCGTTGTGTTAAGTGTTGGTTAGTTACTGTTTTCATTAAAAAAGTCTCAGATACTTAACTACTTACGTTATTGTTATTTTATGTGAGTTAAATAATTTCGTAATCTAAGTGAACGCCAATTCTTAAATCAATTTAATTTAATCAAAAGTCATTTTGTTTTTGAGGCTACACTGGTTACGACAATTAGGCGTTAACCTAACTAATGCAATTTTATTACCTACTAAGTAAAAAAAAACCTACATACAATACAATATTTATAATTCTGCTGTAGCCCTTTGCTCTCTATTTACGCAACAAACTCCGTACAATACGGAAACGCATAGAATGTAAACCAAAGTTCACAACGAGAGTCTCGACCGGTTGGGAACGATGATTAGTGCATAGATTGCGTGGTATAACTTAATTGACGGTTACGCCAGTGATCGATCTGCGGAGGGCTTGTGCGCACGCCTTTACTGTAGCTGAGCGGGTAGCGGTTGGCAATACTTGATGGCGTATTGTCTAAAGCGGACGCTCCCGAACGCATTGATCATCTCTTTCAACCCTCATCTTATACCGTGTGACAGAAAGAACTGGTGAAAACGATAGTGATATCAAGTGCGTCGAGCGACGTCGGCGAGTGCAAAAAAGAAACGATAGATAACTTTCTACTCTCTTCATAGATTATCTACTCGTACTTATATTTGGTTGATAGACTAAACATCGCGAGAGTTACGGGCAACCGCTGGATGCAAAATGCTGGCCATTATGGCGTTCGAAGTGGGAAGCTTTTGTTCAACAGTGGACGTTTTCCGGCTGATGAGTCAGTGTTCGTAAAATGCGAGTACCTAAATTTCGTTGAAGTGCTAAGGCTGTCATAATTTTTATATGTTATTTCAATCGATTTTGCTCGCATTTTACGATCCCTCTTGATGATAATGATGAGGCTACTTATAAAAATCGCTTTCCGCCTCTCGTCTGCCGTGACGTGGCTTGCTCTGCTGCGGGGGAGGGGATTCTGCGCCGGCGCAGCGCCGCGGTGGTGCGCCCCGGGCGACGCACTGTCTCACCTGCGTGCAACAGGGTTGCGAACCTTTGAAAGGATGCTCGTGTTTTATGGAAATGACGCCTTGCAGTTACCTTTTTTAGCTATAAAACTTTTGTGGACTTCACTTACGTTAATAGTGGTAATAAATATATATGGTACTAATAGTGCCATCCACGAAGATACCTGATTTTGACAAAATGAGACATTAATGACATTGTAATAAGAACCACGGCACGCGTAATCGTGAATGATCTACCTATAAAGTGTTCTCAAATGAAACCAGAATATTTCAGCATTTGGTTGGGTTAAAGTATTTTTCACAATTAAAATTTTATTGTGTCTATACATTGTTCGATGTACACAGTGTACCGTTTCAAAGGGGCTCTACATTTTATATTGAAAATTTCAACAAACCTTCAGATAAACGCACCATCTGATGTTTCCGGATTTTGTAAACAAAGTTTCATAAAATGAATTCAGAATTCATCCATACATTTCTATTTTAAATGAACATCGTTGACAGGTTTTGGACATCGTCTAAAAAGTACTGGAATATTTGTCAACTTCAATTGAAGTATTTCAAAAACTTTTATAATTCAGTTACGCTTAGGTAGGTACTCATCCCGAAATATTTAATTCCATATTAATCATGAGATACCTTTTATAATGTGAATAAATGTCTTCTATTCTATTCTATTCTATAATTCAACTTAACTGCTTTATAATTATAATTGTACTACAAAGTAAATGTATCTGCCTAAAGAAGCGCTTCACTTTTCTAATTAAGGTGCGCGGCTTTTCAATTGCTAAATATGGCTTCCAGGCATTACCAGAACATACAGCTAAAGGAAAGATTTATGTAAAAACTAATAGCAAGATAGCAAGTTCATTGAAAAATGGAATAAGAAAATATTTCTAATTTAATAAATAAATTCTACAAACTTATAAGATATTTCAATCCTTTGGTGTTAGGTGTCCATGGTATGGGTGGCAGTGGCTCTCTCACCCATAAGGTGACTTAACCCTACTAAATAAATATATGAGAACCTGAAATTAAGCTTCAACTTTTATTTACTTAGTAGTTAAGTAGAGTGGGTTGTTTCTGTCTCCTGTCAGCATAAGTCTTGAGTCAGGCTTCATCGCAATACCAAGGCGGTTCTGCACCAACCTCCGCAAACTTCTCTTGTCAGGCCTGTGGACGAACATTTCACTCTCGCGTCGGTCTAGTGACTAGACTCTTAGTCAGTCACCAAAGACGTTATGCACAGGCAACACGCCAAAATTCACCTGGAATAGACGCGTAGGCCTGACTAATTGAAGTAGAGTGGATATTACAGTTATGCCTTTTGCTTAAAAACCGATTTATTTATCTAAACTTTAAAAGTATACTTAGTTCAAGGAAAACCATGAGGCAATATTTCATCTAGGCACAGCCCTGCGCGTAGCATAACAAAGCAAAAATTACTCAGATAATGAAGCATAATGCAAAGCGTGATATAAACTTTATACACCCAGCCCGCGGGTGGATTAACTTGTTAGAGCCCCCACTACTCAGCCTTTATGACCATGCCTTCCCCCACTTTACTATTTACACCCTCCAAATAGTGTTAGTACGGCCGAATTACTGCGTTAAAGCTAATAAAACTGGCCAATAAGATTTCCCTATGCGATGAGAGGATCAGGAAGACAGGAGCCGTACGAATCCCCCTACCTAACCTACTGAACTTTTATGGAATTTAATTGAAATATAAACTTAAGTTTTATGGAATAACGAAGTCACAAAAAAAGGCGTAGGAAAATTAATATCCATTAACTTTTTGATCTATCAAATATTAGTATATTAGGATAGTAATATATTGAGCAATTCATCTCCTTTCCATGCATTTAGACAAAACCAAGCAAAGCGAGCCCATCAACGAAGTATCAAATTACAGAGCTAAACGTCGTTTCGCATCTCCGAGGAATGCATAAATATCTCTTAACGTGTTTAACCCCAAATCACTGTAAATTATTATTGGAAGTTTACATTATTAAAATAATGAAAATGATTGCTTGGGGCCGCCATGCGTGCTGGGTTGCTAACATAAAAACCACTTGAGGCGATTAAAAATAAACAATAATTGGACCGGCCATTCACGCATGCTGCCTCATTAAAACAATTAAATCTTGATTGAACAGAAATTATAGCTGTCGATTCTTAAACATAATGCGATGGAGAGCCTTCGTCGGAATCTGCTCCGAAAAAAGATTAACATCGATTTTAATAAGAAACAATTATATTTGTATGTGTGTCTACGTACCTACTACGTCCCACGCTCAAGTAGTCCGATCGGTTAATTTTCGTCCGCATAAAGTGTAATTATCAAAATTACAGATGAGATTTTTTAAGATAATTCCCCATTTTTTGTTCGCATTCGGATCATCAGATTTAGATGCATGATACAGTTCACTGACAGCATCGGATTCCACTAGCTAACTGGATTTTATACCGTCCTTCTTCATTTATTTAAAACGTGGCATGAGACTTGAGAAAAGAATATAATCAAACTTAACTGGACAGGAACGCAGCACAGCGTTGGAGTGTCTCTAAAATGCATGATTATAATGTCATGCTGTCTGTATCTGTCATGCTCTCGTCATGCTAGTCGTAGGTACCTATGATAAAATTAATCAAGTAATATTTACTGCAGAATTTAATTGCGAAGCAAAAATTACCCCGAAATAGAGCATCATATCATCATAGTAAATAATATAATGAATGAGCTTGACCTGAGTGCTTGGAAAGGAACCATACCATTAGCTATGGAAATGAGATCATCATTATTATAATTATTATTAATTTCTTAAAGTGGGCCATCAACGACCATCGACAGGATTAAAGGGGGATCTAATTTGGGCACATAATAATCAGGTTAATTTGTATCATGTTTAGGCGGTACCATATACATAGACCATGTACATACATATTAAAAAAGTTAGCAGGTTTTTGTTACCTGCCACTGGAGGCCTTGGAACGTTGGTATGCTATAGACGATTTTTGATTTAATTGTTGATAAAGAGTATCTCATTCGGTTTGGTTATATGTATAACCGTACTATGATATAATAGCTTTCAGTTAAACATTAAATATCCAAAAACTTGAGTCCTGTAAAATGTTTATAAAGTTTGAAGTGGTTGATCCAAGTGAGCCGCTGCAGAAGCAACATCATTACCCACGACATGTTTACGTCTTATGATATTTTTAATTCCATTTTCCCCGCGAAAGTTCAGAACCTACTCCGTTGAGTGTTGAAAGCTATCCAATTTGCGTAATACTGCCAAAATATCTCATTTCTACGCTCACTGCGAGCGAACGAGGACGAAACATCCCAACAAACAAACGCGAGGAGCAAATTTCTGTTGCCCCGGTTTGGGATAAAGTAAAGTATCGCGCGAGGACCGCCGCATTCATAAAATGTTTCGCCGGCGTATTCAAATGGAGTTTTGGCAATTCCATAATGCGAAAGTGGTCTGTTCAAGCTTTTGACTCTAGGAAAAAAGCACAAAATTCGAAAAACGATAGAAAAAAGGAAACATTTATATTTTCATAGAGTCGTTATTTATGGTTCGATAAATATACGCAAAAGCGATATTTAGAGTGTCGGCACTCTGCCGATTAGTAGCGTAATGGAAGGCTGTGGCCAGTGGCACGGGAATTACGGTGCTTTGCAGAACCGAACCCTTTCAGCTTTGAGGATATCAAAATTATTTCAGAGAGGGCCAGATACAAGTGAGTTTCGTATTACCAAGTTTGTGTTGGGACGCTCCGATGATTCATGAGGTCGGCACTTGGCTATTTCACTTCAGAGATGGTAAATTTATGTTTTGAAATAGAATACTAGTGATGATAATATGTGTGAGTAGAGGAATTAAATGAGGGTAGTATACGTAGGAGAACAAAAGTTACCAATACTTACATGATCAAGTTTTTGGTAATAGTATGTACATCACACGTAGAACTGATGACTGTAAGAAAGAAAGAAAGAAAGAAAAACATTTATTCGTGACATTTACAAAGCAGAGAAAAAACAAAACACGGAAATCGAGACAAATTTAGAGAACGGTAGTGGTAGAGCAGAAAAGTTTTCGAGTAGGACGGTTGTGAAATCGATTTCTGTTGCAGGTGAAGACGTAAGAATTAAATTATTTGGTTTTATCACTCTTTGTAAAATTACAAGGTAAGCAATAGGCGACCTTATCGCTTAAGAACTAACTATAACTAGTAACCCATGAATTGCTTTGGAAAGAGAGGTTGGAATGACCTATTTTTTTTATATTTCGATTAAACCACATCTGGTGCACCTATCACGTGCAAATGCAAAAGTTTACGTAAGGTGATGATTTACTAAAAATGTAAAAAGACCATCGTTACCGACATTTTTATAATCTAAGAATCGTTGCTGCGTTTTTTTTAACTAACTAATAAACAGTAGCTTTATTAGCCTGACACGAGCTTTGAAAGGATTATAGCTCATGCAATCAAGGGTTAAGCGAATCAAACCCTGTTTACGGGGGCAGTCAGGGCTGCCACGCCGTGTGTTGTTCGATATGTCCTTTCTAAGGTAAAAATCAATATAGGGCTACATGAATATCGACAAAAAAAAAAAAAATTTCTACGCTGAATCAATTAAAAATAATGAAATTGTCGAAAGTCAATAGGTATTACTTGACAAGTTTTAGTTTGTTTAACTTTTGAAATTTAATTTTGGTTTCGTATACTTAGTGTTTTTTTGTAATCAATTAAATGTCTTCAGGAAGGCGTCAATACAAAGTGGATCTCTTCTACTTACTTACTTAATTGATACTTAATTTCATTATACATCTCGTTTTTTTACTTGCGAATTTAGGACTTTCAAAGGCTAGCTAGGCTAGGAACTGGAGAGCTTACATAAGAAGTTTTTTGGGAACTTTATCATCAGACAAGACATGGTCAATCGCCACGTCAGTAGGTATTAAATTGAAAAAAAAACGGCCAAGTGTGCGTCTGACTTGCGTTCCGAAGGTTCCGTAAAAAATTGTAGTTTATGTCTAATATAATATCTTCAAATAGCGAACCTACTGTGTTAAAAATAAAGTTGTGTTAAATACTTGTGATGTATAGATATCATTTAATAATATTGTAAATCTGTTTAAAAAAATACCTCGTTGAGTTTCTTGCCGGATTCTTCTCAACAGAGGTTTTTCCGAACCAGTGGTAGTTTTTTTTGACATTCATAAGTGCTTGTTATAGCCTAAATTAAATAAAGATATTTTGACTTTGACTTTGAATATCAAGTGTTAACTGAGCCGTAGCAAAGTGTACGTAGTGGGGGTAAGTTCAGATGGTTACTTACAGACGGACCGATAAAAATAAATTAGGATTTTCAGACTTCTCTTATTGATTGTGCTATTATAAGAGCTGCCTTTAATTTTAAGCTGTATTTAATTTCAAGTTTCTAGGACAACTGGAAGTATCCTATAGATTTTGATTCCCTGACAATATGTATGGAAACACCTTTTTTAACGATTGTATCTTTTGATGGCATTGACTTAAAACTTAAATTCTTCACTGCTCTAAGGAGTAGTAGACTTGAGTTTTCGATATTAATTTCAGCATTATACTTCCACGCGTTCCTGAGAAAAGGGATCTTGGTTTCATTCTATGGAACTGCCAATACCAAACCGCCATAATGAAATTGTCTCTAAATGATAAATTTACTAGTGATGGGCAAGACCCTTTACATGTCAAACCATATTGAATAATAAAATACCAAAAGTAAAAAACAAGCAGAAGTAATAATGTTTAAAAAATGGTACGAAAGAATGGAAAAAGTTTATGAGAAAAAGGGAATTAAAACAATTAATCTGAGTACGTATTTATTAAAATTTTAAATTTTCAAACCTCCTTGTAGTATTAAAAATGCGGTGGCAGCTATAGAGCGAGAGTTGTGTAGTGTGTAGCGACCTTAATATTATCACCAACTTAATACTATATCCATCATAGACAATTGTAGAATTTAAAAGAAAGAAAAACGTCATTCCATCAGGTCCTAACAACCTAACGTATGAAAATATCCAAGATACAGTTTTATATTGTATGGCTTTCTATTTTACAGTAACGACCGTTTCAATAGTGTATGATTTCAATGGTGTTTGATAAGGTTATGTGAAAATTAAAGGAGAAGCAGAAACAAAGGTGTGTCTTTGGTTTACAAAGTTGGCAAGTTCCATAGAATGATACTTTACAGGTTTACATACAACTCGATCCTATAAGGGTTCCGTTTTTGCCAACTGAGGAATGAAACTCGAAAAAAACCGGCCAAGAGCCTGTCGGACACGCCCAAAATAAGGTTCCGTAGCCAATGCGAAAAAATCAAATAATATTTCTCGAAGGATTTCGTATTGTGTACGGAATACAATAAAATACAATTACTCTATAATTAATCTTCAAAGTTTAGGTATATTTTATACCTTAGGCTCCCATTTACACTTAAACTACCAATAATTCTCAAGCAATCTTAGCCATTATAATTTTCCATGTAAATTTGATATATTTACTACCATCCTGATTTTTTTTAAATGTTTCCATCAAACAGTTTAGATTTTAAAAGGGGGGATGGGGGGGACGCTCGATTTTAATGACAATTTTCACTTTAAAGTTTAACATTTTGCAAACCGATCACTGAATCCAAAAATTATTCTTGGTAACCGCCCCCATGGTTTTAAAAGACCTATCCTACGATACCCCACACTATAGAGTTAGTCAAGAAAAAAAAATCACCCCCACTAAAGTAAATAAACATAAATAATAAATGTAAATGTAATAGACATAAATGTCTATGGAAGTATCCTAAAAAAAAATCTTAGTTTTATTTATTTTCCCACTTTGTCGGCGAGACTGATATATAATATATATGTTAAATTACAGCTTTCTAGTACTACGGTCTCTGGACAGACAGACAGACAGACGGACAGACATGGCGAAACTATAAGGATTCCTAGTTGACTACGGAACCCTAAAAGACTTTCGGTTAATGATGTAGACGTAGACAACCCTATGATACCGGTTGCCCAGGGGTATGCCCGACACGCACTCACTAATAAGCGATGAATGGAGTACACTAATAAATACCTAACGCAGTTTATTACTACTAATGAAATTATACCAACACCTGACGTGTTTATTGCAAAGGCAATATTGTTTTCTCGTAATAAAGATAAGGGTTTAGCTCTACTTGTTGCTGTTATATTGTTTTAGTTCTAATTTTTAAGGCGCGCAAAAATCAAAGTTAAACAAAAATAAAATTCCTGTAGAGCAAGAATATAATGCTTATTAACTGATTACCAAATCTGACAGTGTAATATGTCATATCTTCCAAATTAGACTAATAATACTTAGACTGAGTTGCACTAACTTACTATAGCTTTAACCTTTTGTTAACCACCGAGCGAAGGAAGAGCGAAATTTTCCGATGCAATCATTCTGCGTGCGTTTAAGTTTGATATTTTCACTGCTTTAAGAGAAAACAGATCTGATTATTTGATAATAATTTCAGCTTCACACCTCCACGAGCTCCTCAGAAAAAAGGTCTTGGCAGATGGACAACAAAACCAACAAAATCACTGTTTCCATACATACAAAATGTATGGAACATTTCCTGCATCCCATGCAGACAAAGGTTTTCGATTCCAAAACCATCAGTCGTCCAAACTCCAGCTCATTGCCGAAGCGTCGCGCGTCGACGCCCGACTGCTACTTTATCCTGCGGGCGTTAAGTTATTAACGGCCTAGTTCATTTATTATCCCTACCCTCATACACTCGTGGACGGAATACCCGCCCTACGATTGCTTTATGATTTTAAATCCAACTTAATTTTGCACCGGCAATGAAGCAACGCGAATTTATTTGCGGTGCATTAGCAGTGTTACGAACACTGAAAAAGGCTCGTAGAATTCAAAGGTAGCGTGGGTAGGGTAAAGGTTCTATCGTAGATCGATGGTCAAGGGACATCAATGGTAGACGCAAGTTTTTACTAAGGCTTTACTTATTCAATAGTGAAGTTATTTTATGTACGGTCAAGGACTTTAATTCTTGAGCCACCATGGAACCTTTTCAAAGAAAAAGTCATTAATGCGATGTCACTATGACATGACGTTTATTGTGAAATGGTTCTATGGTGGTTCATATTTATGAGCAACCATGGAAACATTTCACAGTTTAAATTTTTTTTTAATTAAAGTCCTTGACCATACTGGGTGATTTGGAAGACCTGAGCACGACCAAAAATTCAGCCTCAATAATTGATAATGGATCGTTTATAATCATATTAATCATAATTAAGTAAAACCTGAAACGGTCTTCGCTCGAAGAACAGATAACCGTTGGGGGAGAAAAGTCCTCGAGTGGCGACCACAAACCGGAAGAGGAAGCGTTGGCAGGCCTCCCACCAGGTGGACTGACGACATCGTGAGGTTGCGGGAAACCAGTGCATTAGTAAATAGGTAATTATTACTTTTTGTTTTCAAAATTTACGAGTAAATCCTTCGGGTAGTTGGGAAAAATAACGTGAATCTCGCTTATACTGTTACGATATAGCCTTAACTGAATCCGGTAGAGTTGGTCCTGCTCACGTCTCGCAGATCACCTGTACAAAATATATTTGTCGCATATTACGTAGCTTAGTACGGAACCCTACACTACGCGTGACCCGATACGGACTTGGCCGGTATTACTGTAGTTATAGTATTCTTTAATGCTCAATAAGTGTCGTTGAAGATAGACAGGTACCCATTATGTATGTATGTAAACTCTTTATTGTACAAAAGAAAAGAAACGAAATACAATGAGGGCTATCGCGTATGAATTCGCCACTAGAGGCGCTAGTGTAGCGTGAGGTCTCCGAAATGTCAAATCTCCATAGTTTTTGGGTGCGCTACGCGGGTTTATGTATAATTAGTAGGATTAGAATAATTTAGTAAATATTTTGCAATATCTGAAATTAATTATGGCAAATATGCGTTCCGGGGTAATGAATGTCTGTGTTTTGAGACAGTTTTGTCTTTCGGAAACCTTTGTCCTCCCTTTTTTCCGAACAAAACGGGGACTGCGCAACACTGTGGCATGCTTGATATTTTTATGGTACGGTTTTAAGGTGTATTAAATATGATTTTAATCTAAACTTTGTTTTCACGCCCGTAATAACAGACTTTGAAAGCCATACTTAAAAACCTCACGCTACAGTGCGCCATCTAGTGAGTCAAAAAACGGTAGCCCTCATTCATGATTGGTTTTTGGAATCTTTTTGTATTTTTTATTTCGACTCCAAATTTGTTACTTTTACGGGTATCCCATGAAACCATATCGAAAATACAAACTGAAACAAGTGCTGCTGCTTAAGTAGCATAGTAAAAATAAGCAACCTGAGATATGTATGCATAGGAAAAATTATTGTCTAGATTCCTGTCCAGCAGTGGTGTAGGGGTTATAGCACGCAGCACGGATTGCTGAAGACGTGGGTTCGATTCCCAGTGCTGGTCTCTTTTTCTGGTTTTTCTGTGCATCCATGTCTCAGTTTGTATTTTCGAAATACAATTCACAAACTTTGAGATACACATGTACAAAGCTGGACTTATCTCTTTAAAGGATCTCTACCAGTCAACCTTTAATTGTATAGTTGATGATTGCTAGCATACCCAGGATATTATCGCGACTTAAATATTATATAATTGATTCGTGCTTCATTATATCATGCTTATACATGATATAAATCCAACATCAAATAACACAAAGTAGGGGCTAAAGAAATCCGATCTCGTCCACTAAATTATATAGTTAAACGTTATGCAACGGGCAAATCCAACATGCGCTGAGCCGAACACCGTGTTTCTAGGAAAATAGTTAAGACCTGTTACCGTGGCACCTAACAAGCTATTGGCGGACGGCCCAGAGGTCAACAGCAATTTAAACAGTATTATGCAGTATTAGGTTTCCTTTTGTTATATAACGGGTTTTGAAATGGTATTTAACACCTTTACAATTTAATTTCAACTACTTATAACAATCTTTCTGTTGTCCGAATAAGGGTAGCGTAGAAGTAGGAGAAATAGTTTACGTCCTATTCTCAGACCTACCGAATATACACAAAAAAAAACATAAAAATCGGTCAAGCCGTTTCGGATGAGATTTAGCATTGTGACACGAGAATTTTATATATTAAAAGTAAGATAGATAAATAAATATCACGGAGAATTGACACCAATTTACCAAAGTTTTTTTTATTCTTTTGGATACTAAAAGTATGCCCTAAAATAAAATAATTTTGATACTTAACACCAGTAGACCAACCACAATGATATGACACCACAATTGATGTACTCGTATCCGCCGAAAGAGCGGATACACGACACGCTGAGGGTGTTCCAGTTGCAGTCGCGCCACTACGTGCACTTCATCTCTCTTTTTTGGTGCGGTTGCCGCCGCTGCTGATGGAGACCATAGTATAGTTTTTACGAATTCCTGGAATTTTAATTCAACTGCTAGAACAACTGGTTTACGCGTGACAATACGGTACAATTGTTACATGTATGTAGGTAAAATTTAAGAAAGGTTTTCATATAAATTATGTACCTACCTACCTATCAAAAATATAAATCCTTTTCGAATGTTTTATTTTCGATCGGACTTGTTTTACATCCTTTACAGCGTTTACGTTTACGTTTACAAATCGACCACTGAGCAAGAAGAATCTTCAAACGTGTCATTTGAAATAAGGCAAATTCTTCAGCATTACGCGAAGCACAAACTGTCGCCGACACAGACAGCGCGCCATGTGTGCAGGTTAATTCCGCACGCTTCCTTATGAACGATGACCCCTTTATTACTTATTAAGGAGCCTCGGCCCGCCCTCGCACAGCGTTATTTATGTCGTCTAATAATAATTTGTATTAAATCACGGCATCCCGCAGGACAAACAGGATTTGTTAGCTTTTGTTGTCGGAGCACCGTTCCCTGGAATGAGACGCAATCCGTGTCTGCGTTTGTTATTTTCTTCTTATGAAAATGTTGTTTATGTTTATCATTGAGTTGAGTGACGGATGGCTGTAGGTCACTAATGTTTTTAGTATTTATAGCTCGGTGTAAAGGCTCCGCGTCCGTTGTAGCGTTTCTTTTGCGTGCCTATGAGTCAAAACTAATGGATTTTAAAAACATAATTGCTAAAAATATTTTTTAACTAATATAAACATAAATTGAAATGCAAAATAGGCTATTAACAGTGAGGAAAACCTCTTAAACTATGTTAGTGCACAAATATATCATAAAACAAAAATTAATAAACATTTCTTTTAAACTTAGAGTATTTTAAAGTGTTATTATTATCAGGATCATTTAAAATAATAGTTTCATGATAATATATTATATGCCTTGCTAGGTACTTTTAATGAAACTTATGTTTTGTGTGGCATATTTTAATTACAATTTATATTATTTTATTTATTAATACGAGTAGGTAGGTACTCCAAAAGAGTGCACTAAAATGGGCAAAAGAGCTTGGTGTGCACATATAAATAATTTTTCAGATAATTATTTGCAATCGCCTTTAAAGAAACTTTTTGCGGTTCGCATTAATTTTTCCCACCCTTTGCTGTCAAAGAAAAAACCTGAGAAATAGCGAGTAGTGAACGTTCGTGTTCTAATTTAACCGCAATATTCGTGCTTCTTTAAATTACATCCAGGACTTTGACGGAAAACATCATAAATTCTTTGTCTTTTCTAAGTGATTTTCATATTCAGATATTTTATCGTATTGATACTTGTGCTATTTATTGACATTAAATAATACTCTTAAGGAGGTAGCAACTAATCTAAGCCAGTCTTACCTTAGCTACATTTGTTGTAGTGGTTGTCGTTGAGCTTTAGTCATTAATATAATATAAATATAAATATCACGGGACAATTCACACCAATTGACCTAGTCCTAAAGTAAGCTTAGCAAAGCTTGTGTTATGGGTACTAAGCAACGGATAAATATAATTATATAAATAGACACTTACTTGAATACATATTAAACACCCCAGACCCCAGAACAAACATTCGTATTTTTCATACAAATTTCTGCCCCGACACGGGAATCGAACCCGGGACCTCAAGCTTCGTAGTCAGGTTCTCTAAGCACTAGGCCATCTGGTCGTCATTGTCTCAAAGCTGTGTCTCGCAAGTTTTTAACACATGTACCTACTTATTAATTAACTATCATCCTATCAGCCGTAGAACGGCCACTGTTGGACATAAGCCTCCCCCATAGACCTCCAGTGGCTTTGGTTGGCAGCGGCCTGCATCCACCGTGAACCCGCGGCTTTAACCAGGTCATCCGTCAATTTCGTTGGTGCATGGTCATCCTGCGCCGCGCTTGCCGATCCACGGCCTCCATTCGAGAAGTTTTCGGCCTCAACGGCCATCGGTTCTCCGTCCTATATGGCCTGTCTATTGCCACTTCAATGATCTAATTCGCTTGGCTGTGTCGGTTTGGTACCGTACCAGTGCCTATTGAATCGATATTTTGAGCCACAATTTGTATTCCTAACAAAAATCGATTGTCAATAACAAAATAACGTTTAACTTTACATAGCCAACAGTCAAGGAGTTCAATTTCGAATAAAGTATCAAAATGGTTGGAGCGGGGTATTATGAACATTCGTGATGTTAAATTTCACACCTTCGAAATTTAAACGTCACAAATGAAATCACATTTTGAGTGACATTGGCAGGGCATAAACGAACGGTTTATTGGGGATGAGCTTAGTCAGGACAACCAAAAGTCAGTCTGTGTAAGTTTTAAGGGGAAAAATAACTTCACTACCCGCCGTAGGTGGCGGTGTACGCCTTATGTGTCAGGGTAACGGCCCGAAATCCTTAAAAGGTCATTTGTAATTTTTTAAAGTTAAAGAGAGAATAAGCAAAAGGATAACTGCATAATTGGAAGAACATAATAGAGTGATTTCATAGTAAAATTAGAAATTCAACTCGCATTCAGAGGCCAGTTAGTTCTCCTTTCTCGTTGTTTAACGTCTACACGTCAAACAACTACTCAAATGACTAAAAACTTCGCTCGGACAATTTGGCTAAACGTTTTGCCGCCCATTGATATTCAAATAGTATAGTTATGAACGAAACGTGTGAGGTCGAAATCCTACTATGCGCCATCTGAATTCGATTGTAATTTATGCCCAATGTTCAACTATTTACTTACCACCTACGCTATTTTTTATTTACCAGCTACAGGCAGGTGCTCGAATTCGTGTGAGCGTGAGCCATCAAATAAAATCTAAATATTTTCCAAACAAACACTTAGCGCCAAATCACTCGTAACCATTATCGGTCAATGAACGGTAAAGACTCATGACATGTCGAGATGTAGAGGTGTAAATCTCGCGCACTTATCTGTACTCAATTCGCATACATTACCGCGGGCAAAACATTTGCATTTTAACACGAGTAATTACTAGTGGGCGCTTTAATTATTTGAACGACACGATGAGGTATGCGTTGCAATTTGTTTTCGTAATCTTAATGGCGTTTAGAGAAAATATGTGATGAGATTGTTGCTGGCCAGTTTGAGAGTTACGTTGTTAGGTTCGAAAATATTTAAGTAAAAGATATGAAATCGTTTGTACCGATATTTCAGACATAACATTACTTAACATTGTTTAAATATAATATAACCTTCACCATATCTTAGCGACTAAGTATTAACCAAATCGGTTTGTAAGAAATTAAGATTTCAAATAGCGAAGTCACAATGCTTATAAGAGGTCAATGAACTGGCGTATAAATCGCAACGATGTGCAATATCTCTTGTAAAACACCTTTCGTTAAAAAAATAAACTTTAATAAAAGAACAAAGACAGCGTCGGCGCATCACTCAGGCTCCCAACGCAACTTTTCAGCACATCGCTGCGCAGGCGTCAATTTTATTTTTTAATTATGGAACTGCCTAACGAACGCCTCCGACTTTAACTTCATTATACATAACATCTTATGTCCTTGGAAGAAAAATTATCAAATGCACCTTAAAGTGTTCAAGCTAAAGTGGAAACTGCATTGCAACAGAATCAATCGAAACTTATTAAAGCGATGAATAATATTGGAACCAGAGCTCTCGGCCTGTCCGCAGTCGTTGAGCTTTAACTTAAGTAATGAGATATGACTTCGGCTCATTATTATTTTCCTTGTAATTTGTGCTAAGATATAAATAAATCTGTTGTAAATTTAAAACGTGAGCGATTTACTGTGCCGTAGGTGTAGTGTAGGTAAGTTGTAGAGCGCGATCTTTTTGCTCGGCTACTTGCGCTTCGGTGCAAGTTATTTGCTACCAACAGATGTCTTGAAATGCTATTTTTATCTGCCTTACATTTTGTTGTACTACTTCATTTACCACACGTTTTGTACGTAGGTAAGTATAACACAGTTCACAGTGTGCGAAGAATCAGTCTAGATAAACTAAGGCATACTGTACCATCATTACCGCGGTCATCGAAGCAGCGTACGTAAATGAAAACCCGGCTCATCACGTTCCGAATTGAAATCCTTCGTTCTGCCGCAGCCGGACTTTTTCCCTTTGTTTTGTTATTGCCCGAGCCTCGATTATTCGAATTACATTTAATTCATTTCCATCTCGATGGTAATGTTCTAGTACCACGGCGAGTACTAGGGACAGTCGACAGAGCGCTTTCATATCATTACCGTAATAGCTTACCAACCGATTGGTATTTGATCGGTCTGTAAAATGAGAAATCATGTTGTAGTTTGAAACATTTTTACCGATTTTTTGGGATTGGTATCAGGTTGTTAACTGTCAGTAAACCCAAAAATTTGTTCCCTCGATTACTAAGCGCAATTCGCGAAGGCACCTTACTTCTTTAGGTCTTATTTTTTTCGAATATCTGAAAATATACAATGGCTCTGATCGGATCTGAGACGTGGTCGCTAACGATGGGCCTCATGAGAAAACTCGAAGTCACTCAGAGGACTGAGGACTGAGGAGGACTGGAGAGGGCTATGCTCGGGGTTTCTCTGCGGGATAGAATTAGAAATGATGATATCCGCATTAGAACTAAGGTTACCGACATAGCCCGAAGAATTGCGAAACTAAAGTGGCAGTGGGCGGGGCACATTGCTCGCAGGACTGATGGCCGATGGGGTCAGAAGGTTCTCGAATGGCGTCCGCGGACCGGGAGACGAGCTGTCGGTAGTCCTCCAACAAGATGGAGCGACAACTTGGTTAATCGCGGCATCGCGGTGGATGCGGATAGCACAAGACCGGTCTGAGTGGAGAGCCTTGGGGGAGGCTTATGTCCAGCAGTGGACGTCTTTCGGCTGACGTGATGATGATGATGATACAATGGCTCTGTTACCAAATGTACTTAAGTAATTATCGTCTCTAACAAAAAAAAAACATTTTATTAGAATTTCAAGGTTTATTTCAAAAAAAAATGCAGAAGAAGTAAGTATGGTACCAATGTACCTATTGTTTAACTTACGACGGTCGTATTACAGACCAATAGTAACGGGCACGCGGACTTAATATGAAGAAAGGCGTCCATTAATGGCAATAAATGCGGTTGCGCAAGACAACAGGCTGATGGACGATTTTTATTAGAAACGTGATGAGTAATTCGTATCGAAATCAGTGGCAACTGGCAACGGCCGACCGCGGGGCGCACGTGACGCGGCGACACCTTCCGGCCGGTGTGAAACATTATTATTTTTTGATAACTTAATGCCCGTCTCAGTAACGGTGTAATTGCCCGTTCAGCGGTTTGTATTCCGACGAAAAGATAATTTCTCGGTTTCTTCCCACCCTTTGTGCCAGCTAAACCGATTTCCTGCCGGGCTACGTGAAAATTTAACCGAGTTAATCCCCTATCGAGCTTTTAATGACATTTTCTTGGAACGTGAAGCCGCAAGAAAACAACCAACATGCCCTGATGGTTAGCCGCAAATCATAGAAAGATTTGCGCGCATTGATAAAAATAAACGACGGATGAGATTACGAAATCAATATGAAATTGCATTTCCTAATGTCAATTGTTAGTTACGAAGTGCAATAAAGTTCCAATAATCATGATATGAAATAATTCCTGGCCGATGCGCTTGAGTATTGGTTGTCTCTGTTTTCCAATGGGTACGGTATGTCTGTCTCGCTCGTGGCCCGAGGATCGCACGGGGTATGATGAACACGGTAATGATCCAATCAGAAGTGAAGTGCATCAGCTCGCCGCTGTGAGAATGCGGTTGGGGGTGCAAAAACTACGAGCTCGGATTTAAATTAAACTGACCGCTTGCTTTTATTTCGAAACACCTTGTTGCTATAATATGGTAGATACGTAATTACTCACGGATGTGATTGTTTTGCTTAGTGTAAAAAAAAAACAAATAAAAATTACTTTTTTAGGGTTCCGTGGGCCTACAACTACAAGAAACCCCTATAGTATCGCCGTTTCGCCATGCTCGGATGTCGCCGGCTAAGCTTACAAACTATTTGTCTTAGAAAACTTTAATTTTGCGTAGATATTAAGATAGTAAAATGTTTTTTTTTCTCGTCTAAATCTAAAAAAAAAACTTGGGGTATCGTTGGATAAATCTTTTGAAAACATTATAGTTTTGCCATAAGTTTGCATAGAATGATAATTTTTCGTTTTAGAGGGCTGTTTGTAAAATATTGAGCTTGAAAGTGCTAAATAGAGTCGAATGTCGTTGTCGCCGCCGTCGTCACCTACAAGCATTAGCTTAGTTTACATTTGGCTGGGGAAGAAAAACATAAATCGATACCTTTAGGTTCAATTGGCGTAAAGGACAAAATACCGAAAATGAGTTATATATACAGTTTTGTTCAGAATTTCAAGCTCTATCGATCTGTATTGTTAAAATTTTGATATCTTGAAAAATTCGACCTTTACGCCCCATATATTGACATGCCTAAAGACCAGAAACAAATAATTTATTGGGTGTAAATATCAAACCTGAAATAACATGGAACGTAAAGGTAATCATAAACTATAAACTACGACGTAAAGTCATAAATTTATGCATCTTGACCTTTAAGACCTGCCATTTGCATGACTATAATAACAAGACATGTAATGAATATGGGTGTATAGGACTCACTTTATAATGTTTGCCCTTTACGACCTGATTAGCTGGAACCATTTCATGTTAGTTGGTTCTTTACTACCTACATTTATCATAAAAATAGTGAACTTATAAACAATATTTATTTATTATTCTTGTTTTTGATGATGTCACTTTGTAATTGAAACGTTTTAAGAGGTAGGTAAACGATAACTTTAGGTTCAATTGTCGTAAAGGGCAAAATGCCACTTTTTACAAGAAAAAAACGTTTTTTATTTCAAAAAATCTGTTGTATTTTTTTTCTTTGTTGAGCAATATTTTCGATGTCTATGAGAAAAGTGCTTAGAATTCTTGTCTTTACAGGATAGTCTGGTGACCATAACGCTAAATAAGATAGTTAAAAAGTTAAGTGTCCTTTACACCGTGGAAAAAACGTCCAGTAGTCCCTTACGTCCACATCATTTTAAAAAATATATAGTAATTTGGGCCGTAAAGGTCACTTTCATACAAAGTAAATGCAATTTTGGGGTGTAAAGTTCACTATAACTTACTAAATACTTTTTATTTTCTGTAGATTACTATAGCTATAGGAGTAAATTATGTAAGAATATTTAGTATTTTGCTATAGTTATACCTCTTTAGCTCTCTTGTTCTGAGAGGAGGCCTGTGCCCAGCAGTGGGACGTGTATATAAGCTGGGATGATGATGATGATGATAATTATACGCTAGTAATTATATAGTAATGATATTATTGATTACGTAACGATAAATTATCGTAAAACACATTTTCATAGTGAATTAACATCCATGGAATATATATATTATTGTTGTGTAAATACTTATTAATTATATTTTGGTTCGTTGTTTTATGTTAGTAAATTAATCTAGGTTGTGTTGTGAATAAAAACTCAATGATGATAATGGTAATAAATTATTTTAATCATCTTTAAAAATCAGATAACTCGCAACTAACATACATTAGGTATTTACTTCACTCTTATAATCAACTAACTCGACTTAGTCCAAAATATTTTTTATAATGAGATCACTTTAAAGTCAAGTTATGCTTACATTAACCCTAACAAGTCATATTTGTACTTTTTGTTGCATATTACAAAATACATCTGAATAGCAAAACTCTTAACGCTTCAGTTGGAATCACAAAACAAAATATTTTGTTAAAATAAACTTATAAATAAATATAATAAATACTTATAAATAAATATTAGTTCGTGACAGTAATAACTTCCTATAACATTTTTGTACTAAGAGCCTTAAATTAGCAAACACTGCAACAAAACAAATGTTTTAGTAAGTTATTACTCTCAGGAAATAATATCATTAAGTTTCTAGAAAAAAACTACTGTTTATTAAAACAAAATATTTTGTTTTGTGATTCCAACTGAAGCGTTAAGAGTTTTACTATTCAAGTACATTTTGTAATATGCAGCAAAAAGTACAAATATACTTTATTAGGGTTAATGATACATTACTTGAACTTAAAGCGATCTCATTTTTAATTTTATTTTGGATTAAATCGCGTTAGTTGATTATAAGAATGAAGTAAATACTTAATGTATGTGAGCTATGAGTTATCTGATCATTAAAGATGATTAAAATAAATTGTTACCTTTACCATCATTGTGTTTTCATTCACAATACAACCTAGATTAATTAACTAACATAAAACAATGAACCAAACTAATTAATAAATATTTACACAACAATAATTTACTTCCATGAATGTAAGTTCGGTGTGATAATGTGCTTTACGATAATTTATCGTTACGTAACCAATAATATCACTACTATGTAATTACTAGCGTATAACTATAGCAAAATACTAAATATTCTTACATAATTGACTTCTGTAGTTATAGTAATCTACAGAAAATAACAAATATTTAGTAAGTTATAGTGAACTTTACACCCCAAAATTGCATTTACTTTGTATGAAAGTGACCTTTACGGCCTAAATTACTATATATTTTTTAAAATGATGTGGACGTAAGGGACACTGGACGTTTTTTCCACGGTGTAAAGGACACTTAACTTTTTAACTATCTTATTTAGCGTTATGGTCACCAGACTATCCTGTAAAGACAAGAATTCTAAGCACTTTTCTCATAGACATCGAAAATATTGGTCAACAAAGAAAAAAAATACAACAGATTTTTTGAAATAAAAACGTTTTTTGCTTCTCCTGAAAAGTAGCATTTTGTCCTTTACGCCAATTGAACCTAAAGGTATCGAAATGTTAGTATGACGAATTCAAAATAAAATTAATTCACAGGTAAGCTTTAGAAGTTTTAGGTAAGGTAGGCTTTAGAAGATAACGAGTCGATCGTACCTTGATATTGAAAATTTACCGCATATTCGTACGGAACCCTACACTGCAACTGGCCCGACACGCACTTGACTTATTATCGCTAATCGATTTTATTGCAGTACAGATCTCCTCAATCTTGCTTAATTAAAATACATGGAAAAGGCGTAAAATATTACTCGATGGACGGAGGACCCTGATCAGAGCCGCGGGTTCACGTTGGATGCAGACCTCTTCCAACCGAACCAACTGGAGGGATATGGTGGAGGCCTACAGCTCATGACGACGACGACTCTTAATTTACAGATTGTATCTACTTGATACTTAACTAGGAATAGAACAACGAGCATGCGGGTCACCTGATGGTAAGTGATCACCGCCGCCCATGGACACCTACAGCATTATTAGGACTGCGGGTGCGTTGCCAGTTGCCGTCTTAAAAGGGGGGAGGAGAGCACCAGATCTCCCACACCGTATGAAACAGTAGCAACACTACAATTTCACGCCAGTGTTCTGGGGAGTGTGGTACTAAACCGGTCGAGCCAGCCCATTCGTGCTGCAGCCAGCAAGTGGTTACAGTAAGGATCTAGCACATCAAAAATTACTCCACCTAGCTGGAGGATGACCCATTCTAAATACGCCAAGTTGCGGTCTCTTATCAAGTAAATGAAAATTGAGAATTTTCCTCTGGTCAAATAAACAAAAAATTACATTATTCATATTTTATATATTAATATTAGTAGGATATGATTACTGTTGTATGGTATGGGTTATAAAAACGTCAAACACAAAATTAGATTATCACTTTATTGTGTAACACAGTGATAACTTGGCATTAGATTAGGTATGCGTATTCCAGCATTAATTTCACTTAGTCACTTTAACTCCATGTAAACTTTCCATAACTTTCGCAAATTTTTCACCAAAAATCGAACCCTAATTACACGCAGGATAAACGCTTGCAAAAAATCACGCGAAAAACTTGTAATAGTCTCATTTATTGCCCGCATTGCACCAATAAGCTCTAAGTGTGTGCTTTTAAGCCATTTTTTGGAATTAAAAAATAAGTAATGGTCTCAAAACACTGGCTGTTACGTTTCTCCGATGGCTTGTAATTATTTTAAATGTCCCGCGAGTGCGCCGGCGCAGCGCCGCGGGCGCGCGCGTGATCCAAACCATATCGAACCTAAACAAATTAACTTTGTACAATATCCGATTATTTTATTAAAAATGACTTAGGTATATTAAATTGTGATATTAATCCATAAAACAATAAACAAGGTGTTTTAACGTTTATATACTCTAGACATGAATGATTAGATAATTTTAGATGAACTTTAGCAATCTCTGTTGTTGACCAATTCATCTAGCTCAATTGCAATGTATGCTCTAAAGCTTAGAACAGTATGTACCTACCACAAACATTATATATTATGTGGTACCGTTTAAGTAATAAAATGTTTGTGGTACATACCTACCTATTAGTCTTCTGAATTACAACTGTGTTTGCTTATGATATTTGATTGTATACTACTATAGGTACTAGTATCTAAGTTGAGCTAGTCTATCGTGGAAGATAGAAGACAGACTGACTTCAACATTGTTTATACCTACTACGGACCCATTTTGAACAATTTAAAAATAAAGGTGGGTCATTATTATTATCACTTTCAGTCTCCGAAGGTACATACGCCACACTACTGGGCACAGGCATCCTCTCGAAATGGGAGGATTTAGGATGTAGTCTCACATGGGCTTAACGCTGATTGGGTAGGTACTTCATACACACCATTGTATTCCTTTTTTGATCTGTGTATATTTTCTCACGATATTTTTCTTCATCCAATAGTATGTACCTACCTATGTATTGCAATTTAAATTTACCTACCCACTACCTCGGTAGTTAAGGAGCTACCTACAAGAAAGCCACGCCCGAAAGCGCTGCTTCCTATTATTCTTTCTATGTTACAAATTTATGCGAAAATTTGTATGTTTATCTTTGTATAATTTTTAAATATGCGTTTTATCTTTTCACACCAAATTACTCAACAGATTATGATTAAATTTGGCACACAAATAACTAGTAGAAAGCAAACTAACAAAATCCAGAATATTTAATTTATTTCGTTATATTGGCATTTTTTTGTAAGAGATATAAAGATTTATTATTAATATCCGTCGCTCCGTTACGGCGTGAAAGACGGACAAACACACAAACACACTTTCGCATTTATAATATTAGTATGGATGGATTAGTACAATAAGAACAGTAAATTTAAGAGATAATTAAAGTCAAAGTAAATATTCACAACCCGTCAACATAATGTAGCAAGAACTAGAACAATTCACTTATCTTTTGCAGAATAGTGTTATCTAATTACACGGTGTGTATTAGGTAGGTAGATAAACGATTTGCTTCGTTACTTATGCTCACTTCAAGACGGTCGGCAGACATTTTACTACTAAATTCACGGTGCTCAGTGTTAAGAAAATGACAGATTGGCAGCAGTTGAGGATACCACCGATCGAGGAGGATGTAAGTAGCTAACTAATATTTCGCGTGGCACTTATAACAGGAGAAGGCAACCCACATTCTCCCTCTCTGCCAAGAAATATCGCAGTCAATGAGTGTCTTGGTTATAGGAGATAATGTTCATTTGGGTTTTGTATGAGTTTTGTTCGATAATATTACTTAAATTCTCACGAGACATTGATAAAATTGCCAAATTAAACGGTTCAACTCACGAGTTATTTACTTAACAAAAATTTTAGTGTAGACATAAGGTCAGATCAGATGTACCTACTACAGCAGGTAGCAGTGGCAGAAAAAAATAACTATACTTAGTCCAAACTAAAGGCAACTCCCGTTATAAGTGCTTTGTGACAGTTTTCCGTTTTTTTTCCTTCAAGAATGTGGCCAAAACAATCGCCCTTATCTTATCGTATTGTTCGTCTGCGAAGACTTTGTTTGTCATTTTTCTGCCAGAATTGTTAAATGAATTTACCGGAATATTAACTATCCCACGTATCTACTTTTCATGATCTCAAACTATCTCCATACCAAATTTCATCTCAATCGGTGCAGCAATATAAGCTTGAAAATGTACCTAACAGACGGACGGAGGAGTTACCTATTTTAAAGCAGTTTTAGTACAAAAACTAATTAGATTAGGTAGGTAGGTATACCTGCTCACACCTTATGCCTGTCAAATTAATTAATACGCATCATAAAATTTACTACTAAATGGATACGTGCGTTACAGGGACCGTCACCAACATGAATATTTCATATCCGTGGTCAGTTGGTCTCCAACTATTTATAAATAAGGTACTCGTAAGTACCTGGGTATGGGTACTTACTTACCTACTTATCTGAAGGTGAAAATGACTGCTGGTAGTTAAACGCTTTGCTTCGTTTAAAAGCAAGTAGGTAGCTAACTATCACTTCTATTAACAGTATCGGCACCTATATTCACTTTTTTCTTTTTACTCTAAAATCTATCCATAGCTGGTCAAGCGCAGCCGAGTAACAGTGAACGGTCGGTCACGGCCAAGGCCAAACCTTAGCATTTCGCTATCAACTTCTATCAAACATATTCATTATTTCTTACCACGAGAACATTTGTGCTGTTTAAAAAGATAAATCCCCTTCTGTGGCCTACAAATAATTAAAGTGCGTGCACTCCGCTGTTAGGTTTGGAATAAGAAACAGTTGAAGTGAAATCAAAATGGTTTATTCTGTTCTTCGGGAGATGCGGGCAATTGCAAAGGCTTCGGTGGAATCAAAACAGGACACGGTTAGTAGTACTATAATATATGTAGGTACCTCGTAATTACACTACGAATAATAATACATCTTTTAACCTGTTTTTAAAAGTTTACTTTAGGATAAGATATTGTGTAGGTATCTTATTCAAGAAACCAGGCTGTTTTGTGTCTTAAAGGTTTATGTAAGTAGATAATTCTCTACTAGGCTATTATTTTATTTTTCCGCCATTACCAAAAAAAAACAGCCATAAGTGGACATGTACCTAAAATATTTTAGACTTAAACAATGACTCGTTAAATGGTTAGAAATCCTTTTGACTACAAGCCATCACATATATTCCAGAGGACAGTTTGAAAATTTCGTCTTCTTGACCAAATTACTACTCTACAGAAAAGTTAGAGAACTCATCAAAATTATAAACTTCCTAATGTAAACTTTTTCTTTTTCGCACTTTGAAAATCTGAATGTTGCCAAAGCGATCTTTGTAAACGCTACGCCAGCCGTCAAAAAACGCCCTCTGTTGACGAACGACGACATTAAAAGTGACATTTTAAAGCCAATAATGTTTTGAATGTATTGTTATCAATTTTCAATGCTAAGACGATGTTACGCCATTTGTTTGGTTAGGAAAAAGTGTATAAAGTATCGTTTACTAGTGGCAGTAAAAATATTGTACACGAGAAATGATGTAACTTGAAGGCCACGTAACAACAGAAACTAACCCCAAAAATGTAATCTACCGACCAAAACAACTACAAAACAAATTAATGCCTTCTACTTTTCGTCTTTTATGCAACATAAGCATTATTTGTTGTGCTGTAAATACATTACAAAGAGCTCACTCTGATTTACACTGTTATTACTCAAAGGTAAACCAACAGTGCCATAAGGATGAAAAATTTGTAAATGCTGATTATTGTACTGAAAATCAAGAACGTGATAGTAAATACTTTGAAGACATGGCAAATAATAATGGATTAAATGGATTGTATCGCCCTAGGAGCGCCCTGGCCAGAGCTTTGTATGAAAAACAGCGAAATGACAGACAGCTACAAGAATATGATCAGAATGAGGTAAGGAAACTTTGTATTCTTATCATTACCTTGATCAAGCCCTCAATATCCATTGATTTGTATAAAGAAATGTGTTCTAGTCAAAATAAAATGTGTTGAGTCAGCTATAGTGTATAATACTGCAGTATCATAATTTTACAACTACTGTTTATTTGTATTGGTAATAAAATATGTTCTTGAATTAAATACACAAGGTATTTTAAAATGTTGATAATACCACATTTGCATAGTTATTATGTTAGTTATAGGGAATGTACTTCACTCGTTTTTTTTTATGTAAGTTTTTTTTAACTTCGGAATGTGTGTAAGTATTTGGGCGCTGGTATACTTCACTTCACAATCACATTTAATTAGGAATGCCATTAAAAAATAGTGTGATTGAACTGACATTGAATATTACTTTGGTATCATTTTACCTCTGACTCACACATAGACCACCATTATCATTTTACAAGTGGCAGGACCTTGTGCAAGATCCGCCCCGATTGCTACCACCATCTTGCTTGCTAATCCTGCCGTGAAGCAGCAGTGCTTGCACTGTTGTGTTTCAGCGTGGAGAGTAAGACAGCCAGTGAAATAACTGGCACTTGAGGTGTTAGGCCTCTAGGTTGGCAACGCATCTGCAATACCCTGGTGTTGCAGTTGTCTATGGGCGGTGGTGATCTCTTACCATCAGGAGACCCACTTGCTCGTTTGCCATCCAGTCGAATAAAAAAAAAAACGTATATATAGATTTACCATTTTATTTAAAACTGAAAATCCCAACAAAAACAAGCCATAAAAAACATTCCAAGTATTGATAAAGCAGTGAGTTAATAATTCTATGTCAACAAAAACTATTAAAATTGTATGCTGCTACTGTACACGGATAGCCATGATTTTATATAAAAATACAATTTCAAAAGTTGTATCTCTTGATCACATGAATTTAGGAACTACATTTTTATACAGCTCTGAGAGACCCCCTCTGACACTTGTACTATTTAATACGAGAGTGAGAGGGACGATACAACACGAACTTGAGTTTCATAGTAGCCCTGCTGTATCTCTCTAAGTACTTGATATTTATTTCAAATTGATTCATCTACTTATTCCTGAGAAAATAGTCTCAACCAGGTGATAGACAGACAGAAAACAGTGATCTTATAAAAGTTTCTTTTTACTTCTGGGTCATCATCATCATATCAGCTGTAGGATGTCCATTGTTGGAGTACTGTTGTACTTTTGTACTGTTGTACGGTTTGGGTACTTTTCACCAAGTAACTAGCTAGTTTTAGGACTCCACACACAAAGGGTCCAAACGGAGCCCTATTGCCGTCACTCACATGTTCGGCTGTCTGTCATCTGTCACATAGGTTTCGCATAAAGTTGAAGCTACAACAGTCTTAAAATTTTCAGTGTTAAGCATCTTGTTGACTCAAAGACATACAATGAGATGGTATGAAAGTCAGCTTTTTTTAACAAAATTTTATTCCAAAGAATTTTTAACTTTTCACTGACATATGAACTTGAAATTTGGTGATATAATTTATTCAGATTCCAAAAAACCATTCCACCATTTTATTTATTGTATTCAGATTTTTCTTTTTAAATTCGTCATTTAAATAATTAAGTAAGTAATTAAAGTAAAGTGTGTACTGTACACGATAAAATCCGGGCATGCCTGATCTGTTGTATCTTTGTAATGAATGCTAATTTTCAAGCAGCACTTTTTTTAAGTAACAGTTAACATAATAAAAATATAATCATAATAAATAGTTAGGGCGTCTGTGAGTTTTAGCTTTATATATTAGACTGTGCCTAAATTATTTTGTACAGTGTCTTTTGACGGTATTTTCTAGGTTTTTATGTAAAGTTTATATATTTTTTTTAAATTGGACATTCCACTTTATAGCTTATCACATTGTCTTTTCACAACAGCTAATATTTTTCGAATCGACTTCAGATTGAGGTAGTTTGGAAATGTTTTAACTTTGGTGAATTTGCCTTTTTGACAGAAAAATGCCTCCCATATAAAAACTACTTTTGGTGCTTGGATTAGAAAGTTTTCCCGACTCCCCCAAGTAGAAAACAGTAACATCATGATTTTTATTGGAAAGTTAATATCGTAATGAGCGTAAAACAGCTTGTGAAAATATAAATACAATTGTGGCATTGAAGTTGAAAACGAGTGAAGATTATCAAAAAACGTTGTACAGAGCAATTTAGGCACAGTGAAATACATAAAGCTAAAACTCACAGACACTCTAACATTTTATTGTGATTGTATTTTTATTAGGTAGTTTCATAACCACTGACTATTCCAAAAAAGTGCTGCTTGAAAATTAGCATTCAT
Organism: Choristoneura fumiferana; assembly: GCF_025370935.1. Lineage (NCBI taxonomy): Eukaryota > Metazoa > Arthropoda > Insecta > Lepidoptera > Tortricidae > Choristoneura > Choristoneura fumiferana. Next base: position 14,651,268 of record NC_133479.1, on the reverse strand, counting down.
TACAAAGATACACCAGATCAGGCATGCCCTGATTTTATCGTGTACACACTTTAAGTTAAAATGACCCCACACTTCATACATTTTTCCCCTATTTAATATAAGTTACAAGTGCTACAATTTTACATAATTGTTTAGTTTCTCATAGGTACAAAATAGTGACAGTTGTGCAGAATTGTATCACTTGTAACTTTTATTAATTAGGGGCAGAACTCTGCTAACACTGGATATTTTATTTACTACAATGAATTCTTCCTTTTGAAACTTTAAGAATTTGAATTTTATCTGTGCATACCACAGCTACATACTCTGTATGTAAGTCCCAGTCTCAAAATATGACCAATTTCACTGAATATGTTGTTATAATGTGTAGTGATTTTATAGAGTTTGGCGGCACAAACGCGCGGTTTTTAAAACGCCACTTTTTTTTTTTCGACTGGGTGGCAAACGAGCAAGTAGGTCTCCTGATGGTAAGAGATCACCACCGCCCATAAACATCTGCAACACCAGGGGTATTGCAGATGCGTTGCCAGCCTAGAGGTCTAAGATGGACCTCAAGTGCCAGTAATTTCACCGGCTGTCTTACTGTCCACCCCGAAACACAACAGTGCAAGCACTGCTGCTTCACAGCAAGATTAGCGAGCAAGATGGTGGTAGCAATCCGGGCGGACCTTGCACAAGATTCTACCACCTGCAAAGATTGCTACTAGGATTTGCAAATGGATTTGCAAAAATTGGTACTAGGAAGAATTCATCATCATCATCATCATCATGTTAGCCGAAAGACCATTTGTTAGTTCTTTACCTCAAAAGCATAAATTCCTGCGATTCACTGAATCGCATTTCACCTCGAACTAACAAAATTTCAATAGAATCTTGTAATTGACGCAATTTTTCGCGTAGCTTTTTTCATGAGTATAATTAATTTGTACTTAGCATCTCATTTTTCGTGTAGTACCTATTTTACCCTAGACGCATTTCACCGCGATCGATGTTTGCCTGGGACTTTAATTAATTTGTGTTTGCACTAAAATACTACACTAATACGCGATCGAGATGAAATGCGACTAAAATTTATAGCGACTAAAAAATAAACGATTGTGACAGAACGCTATAATTAAATATACGATCGAGATGAAATGCGATTCGGTGAATGCTTATTAATTAACAAATGACCGCGATCCTGCGATCCTAACCAGGTTGTCCCTCCTCTTGCTGGAGGCCTTTTCTATTTAGGAAGAATTGCCGTGTGAAAAGGCTCTTCATCATTCCAGCCTATATACGTCGCACTGCTGGGCCCAGGCCTCCTCTCAGAATAAGAGGGCTTGGGCCATAGTTCCTACGCGGGCCCAGTGCGGATTGGGAACTTCGCACGCACCATTGAATCGCTTCGCAGGTTTGTGCAGGTTTCCTCACGATGTTTTCCTTTACCGCAAAGGTCGTGGTAAATGTCAAATGTAATTCCGCACATGAATTTCGAAAAACTCAGAGGTGCGAGCCGGGGTTCGAACCCACGACCCTCTGCTTGAGAGGCGATAGGTCAAACCACTAGGCCACCACGGCTTCTCTTAAAAAAAGAAAAGGCTCTTATGTAACGCGTAACATATTATTGTAAAAATTTAGAAAAACTTGACTAATATTTAAATACATGAACACATGCGCATTATTTACGCCCGATGCAAAAAGAGGGGAGTTATTAGTTTTATACCAATGTCTGTGTCTGTCTGTGGCGTTGTAGCTCTCAAAATGATGGACCGTTTAGATGCGTTTTTTTTTACGTGAAAGCGCGTTTCCCTGCCATCGTTCTGAGATATCGTCACTACTTTGAAGAAATCTCGTATCTGAAATCAATATGTCACCAAAATTGAACCTTGACATAATGTTCATAAAGTTCACTCAGAAACATTATCTATTTTGAGGTACGAGTTTTTTTTTAAGTGGTGACGATATATTTCATTAGCATCGGTTCAACTATTTTTGGTCCGGGTTTATTAAGTTTTTAAGTTGATTAGGTTTAAGTTATTGATTGTGTGTGTGTGTGTGTGTGTGTGTGTGTGTGTGTGTGATTCAATAACTCCAGAGTGGTAGCTTTTTTTTTAAATTGTTTAAACATATGAAATTACTTTACCCTTCAAACGGCGCAGATAGTTGTCAAATCAAATCTAGAACAATAGCGAGAGCTCTGGCCACGTTCAAGGGCTCGGTTTGATTGCCGGATCCAATTTTCCTTCCGGAGACAATTCCCTCAACAGCATCGCCAGCACTCGCCCGAGGTATATCGCCGAGGCGCGTACGCAATCGACGCTCACGTGTACCTCCATAACGAGGATATATTTGCGTATGAAGAACACGAAATACCTCTGAATTGTGGAGGGAATAAGGCATTCAACCCGCTCCTCCCCACCCCACCGCACCACACACCCCCTCGCGACCCTTTTAACTTTCATCTCCGTCGAGTGCTCGGTCCACATACTTTTGTTCTATTTGATCAATGTTATTAAAATGTCGCGGGCTTCAGGATTACAGACATCTGACTATCGTATAAGCCGCTCAAGTGTAATAAGGGACTGGATTTCATGAAAGTTTGCGGTTTGAATTTTCTTATCTCGTTTATTGCGCCCGGCCCTTTGGTATTTGTGCTGTAATATGATACTGTACGAACAGTAAACAAATGACTTGAATTAATGTACGTAAAATAATTATTATTAATAATAATTTATTGTCGTCTGAGTTTTTCGAAATTCATGTGCGAAATTACGTTTGAAATTTACCACAAGCTTTTACGGTTAAGGAAAATATCGTGAAGAAACCTGCACAAACCTGCGAAGTAATTAAATTGAGTGTGTGAAGTTCCCAATCCGCACCCGGCCCGCGTGGATACTACGGCCCATTCCCTCCCATTCTGAGAGGAGGCCTGTGCCCAGCAGTGGCACTAAATGGGCTGGGATGGTGATGAAAAGTGTATCATGTGCTTTAAAACGATCTTCCTTCAGTTATTGTGAATTTGGCACGCAACGAGTAAACATTTTCAAACTTCGATTCAAATAGCTGTTGTGTAGCGAAGTGGTTTATCCGCGTGGTTTGGTTACATAGCTGTGCTGCGTGCGCGCAAGTTCGCTCGGAGCGCGATCGTCGCACGATCGCAGCCAGCGCCCGTAATCACTGCTATCCATTCTGTTAAAACCACCCGGGGATAAATTAGTTAAGTAGACGCTTCCGTTAATCGGCCGGTCGGTGCCGGTCGCCCGTTCAGCCGTTCTAAATGGATTAATTTATACTTATGAGCGAGGACGTTTTCGGTGTCACGCGAGGATGGGGTGATTGTGTTGTGATTGCTTGCGCTTCCTATGAAGGCATCCTTTATTAAACGGTTCGGCCTCGGGCCGCCCGCTCCGTGTTAACATTAAAACTCTTTACTATTGCGTTGCGCGAGGAGATAACACTTTGCTATACATTATCCACTTGCTTTCATAGTTCACCAATTGGAGCTGCATGCTATTTAAAGAACTCTAAAGCTCTAGCTAGAGCACTAGTGTAGGTCAACTTTATTTGTTACAATTATGAAATGGCGATTTTAAAAAGATTTAACAGATTAGTAGCGAAAACTGGACTTTGCGCTAGTATATCTACCTATTTATCAGGCTGTTTCGGAAACTGCAACTTGATACTTTTACAATGTACCTATATTGAAGCTCGGTGGTCAATAAAAATGTAATCGTACGGATGTAGAGTATTCGACTATAGGAAATAATAGAATTCGTCCGATGCATCGTGCATTTCAGTTCCATTTCAATGCCAGCTCATTCAGGAATGTAAATACCAGTTCATATTCCATTTTGCTTGTATAGGGCATCTTCGGTAACGGAGGCGTGGTGTCCACGCAAGGATAAGACACCTGAGTCGCACTGGGCGCATCGCTCACTGCAATCTGTACATTATTTCTCCATTGTTCGCGTAACGAGCCCCCTCCCCCCGAAGGCGCCACCCCGCTCCACCCGGCACCCCCTCTGTTCCCACACCGAGCCCCCGGGCGGTGGGACCTCGCTCGCGCCTTTCTTTTATCATTCCTCTCTTTATTTCCGAATGCAAATAATCCTCCACACGTGTGAGAACCGAAACCATTGTTCTCGCCTCCCGCCCCCACCGGGGACCTTGGTGACGCAATCTTTTTCTTCGGAATTTAGGCAAATGTAAGTACCTACATATCAGCACATGAGTAGCGTTACATCAAATCTTATGAAAAGTTGGACTGCCGAACACAGGTACTCCGACCGACATTGTATAAAGAATTTGATTTCACAGGTAATCTGATTTCTCTAGATGAATCTGACAATAGTTCAAATTCAAATTCAAAATTCAAATCATTTATTCAGTACCTAAATAGGCCGCAATGGGCACTTTTAAACGTCATTTTTTTAAACTACCAGCTCTTTCGGAAAGACCATCATTGCCAAGAAGAATGCGCCGCAAGAAACTTGGCAGAAAGTCATTTTTTCAACATAAAATAATTACAAATAAAATACTTAAAAACTACACTGTACTTAGTTACTACAGTATACAATAAAGAGTAAAAAAACAAACTTAAAAACTAAAACTACAGTATACAATTAAATAATAATAATAATACAGGGATTTATGGGGTCCCTTAGTTACAAAACTAAACACTAACTATTATCTACGTTCAGTGGAAGTGTAGACTGCTTCCACCGTCATAAATTTAAAAATAATAATAATAATAATTTAATTCTGAAATTCACATTTCTTAGTGAATTCCTACGAGTTATTTGTCAGTTGATCAGAATAACAAATTAGAACGTGTTTTTTAATTCGGTCATTAAATTTATACCTACTTATAGTAGGATCAAATAAAGCCGAATAAGAAGAAGCCCCCCCCCCCCTACACCCTCAGCACAGCCCCCAGCCTTGAGGACTTTTAGTATGTTCATCTGGATACCGCAAGGTATGACTACCAATTTTCAAAACTACATGTATTTTTTCCCATGATTTTGTTAATTTTCTCACCCTATTAAGTAGATTTCGAACACACTACTAACTAATAAGTTGTAAACAGTGGGCGGCGGGCTCGGCGCACTGGGACAGCGCGACTTGGCGCTGGCTGCGGTGGCGCCCTACTTGCCCGAGTGGAGGACAAACAGCTCGTTAGGCCTCCGGCCGCGCGGCGGAAGGGTGGAGCGCCGCGATTCCCAAGAAAAACGCTAAGTGGGAAATCAATACGTATTAGGCGCGATATCGGACCAGCGTGTCACACCATGATGGATGGCAGCCCCCAACTTCCCGCCTCAAATCTAATAATGACAATATACAAATTGACGTCCGCGAACGCTTCCGAAACGCGATAGTGTGCCGTCGCTGTCACCACTCACATTATGTAAACAAACACGAAAAAACGGATCGGTCGCTCTCAATTTCAGTAATAGAAATCTCAATTACGGATATGTTTTTTGTGTCGCCATCTATCATGCGGCGTCCTCAGAAGGCTGCTCCCGTGTGAGTCAATCGTCGCGTCGAATAATGGCGTCGCCTCCGTGACGTCTCACACGAGGAGCGCGATATTGGAGAGGATCGACAGGCGGGAGTCACTCGCGCCTCTACATATTGAAAGCTATTCGGAATTTGCAAATAAATACACATAGGTACATGCGCGCCACCTTGGCCGCCGTCGCCGCGCGCGCCACCACGCGCATCACTGCTGCCTCTAATAAAATTGAAATCGCATTTGCTGACTCTCTGAGACCATCCTTCTTTGATATTGAAAGCCTTGAACCTATATTAGCTCTGAATTTCGAATAGTGTTTCACCCTTTAAGAACTTTGGAGTCTCAAAGTTAGATTTCAGGAACAACAACTTAATATGAAACTGGTGTTATTCAAAAGGATTTTCATATTCTTTTGCTCACAAGTATTTGAGCTAGCTTTCTTTTTAGGGTTCCGTAACCGAAGGGTTCCAACGGGACCCTATTACTGAGACTCCGCTGTCTGTCTGTCTGTCTGTCCCTCCCTCCCTCCGTCCGTCCGTCCGTCCGTCACAGTCACACGGCTCTATCTCTTGAGAGGTAATAGCTAGAGACTTGAAATTTTCACAGATAATGTATTACTGTGGCCGCTATAGCAACAAATACTAAAACAGAATAAAATAGATATTTAAGGGGGGCTCCCGGCTCCCATACAACACAAACGTGATTTTGTTGCCGTTTTTTGCTTGCTATTAATAACGGCAACAGGTAGACGCTTAAAATATTCACAGAATATTTAGTTGTATAATCAATTTAAAAGTAAATAATTAAATTAAAATAAAATAGATATTTAAGGGGGGCTCCCATACAACAAACTTGATTTTTTTGCCGTTTTTTTTTGCTAATGTCTAATGTTGTATGCTTAGATAATGGCACGAACAGAATCCTTCGTGCGCGAGTCCGACTCGCGCTTGGAAGATTTTTTGGGTTGGGTTGTTGGGGAAACAAAAATAAACGGGAATGTACTTTTACCCAATATGCTCTGATGATTTTGCAAATGTACCTATAAGATCTTATTTAATATTTAATTTTCAAAACCTGATTTTTATAGCCCTTTGCGGGGTTCATTGTCATAACAAGGAATATTCCTCACGATTACGGCTTTAAACGAAAATATGTATAACGGAATCTGTCGCAAAATCTGCCGTGAATTTACTTCAAAGACATAATATCGCGGTAACAGTAGCATTATTGTTCGTATAGTGTAGGAAATAAAGGTAGTGGACCCCTCAGAAATTGCCTTTTTACTCGCTGTGGAAAGTTTCTCTATCCATTTTATTTATTGAATTAAGTTCACAGTTTTCTTTCCATTCAACTATAAAATCATCCAAAAAAATAGCGAGCGTATTAAAAACTAAACATACCGGGAGCAGTGTGTAGGGAGCGGGGTGTACCAGCGGGGTTTTTTTGGATTTAAGTGTATACGTTATATAATAAAAATAATAATATAGCCTTTCTGTTCCGAACTGGTAGTTTTCTATATTTGTGTATGTTATTAATTATCATTAAATGTCCCTCAGTTCGGTGTGTCTTTTGACATAGGCCTCCTCCAACTGTATACGTTACTACTTAGTATATATTTAAAAAAAGATCAGGCTGAGAAATTTTCCACTCTCAGTTTTTAATAGTTCTAAAATACATAAATTTGGGTATGCATTTTTTTTTCTTACCCACTACGTCAAATTATATTCTAAGATCATATAAGAAGAAAAAATTACAGAGCAATTTTCCGATAAAAATGAGCGTCAAAACAAGGAATTATCATAAAAAAAATCTCAGGTTTGACAAAAGTTTTAGATTTTTTTCTAGTATCACATACTGATACAAATAACTTATTTGGTAAAATAATTTTGGACGGAGGAATTACTCGGTTCAATATATAAACGGATTTGTATTTTACGTATAAATACGTAACCTAGGGGTGTTTTTTTTTTGATATTTATATGTTAGTTTCGGCTGATACCTACTATACAAAAGAAGCACGAGTATCATCATCATTAGGTATCAGCCGGAAGACATCCACTGCTGAACAATGGCCTCCCCCTTAGAACGCCACAATGAACGACAACTCGCCACTTGCATCCACCGGTTTCCCGCAACTCTCACACGCACGCGTATGCGTAGCACGAGTATGTAGGTACAAAAATACTGTACTTTTTTGTTTGATGTTGCCCTACCTAATAGCCGAAAACCATTCTGTCTGCGTTAAGTTTTAATATCAACTTCGTTTAGTTATACACGTGGTCCCTATTGAACGTTATGTGCATGCACTCACGCAGACAAACAGGCAAACATTCAATTTGAAAGGGATCTTACTGATCTTATTAGCCAGCTTTAGTATAACATAGCAATGTTCAATAGGAAATAATGACTGTGCCAGTGTTTTTAACATTTCAATAACATATTTTATCGGGTAGGGTTGCGACTCGCGAGTAACTGGCACTTCTTTGAATTAATTTAGCTCGAAGCTTGGTAGCCAAGACATTTTAATGCGAACTACTTCCGCACATGAGATTAAGCCGGGGGTGGCGTAAGGTGGAGTATGGGGGGTGTATTTATGTCACCTCGGGGACACGAGCGCTCGCCCCTCCCCAATTATACCGCAGTAAAAGTCATAAAAAGACACCCGAAGTTTTTACACGAACCAAGAAGAGCCTCACGCGAAATTAAGAGGGGCGCCGAAATGTGAGATGAGCATGAATTTTTTATAAGCCCAGATGATGGTGCTCCGTTTATGATGTCTTATGGCGGTTAATGCTCGCGGAGCACGCTCTTTGTTTGCTCGGCTGAATCTTTGATGAGCTGGCTTTATTACAGCCACAAGCTGTATCTGATAATTAATTACTATCTTTGAGATCTACACCTGTTTTATGCCTCAAGTGACCGTCGCCGGACACTGTAGAGGTATGTTGTAACACCAGTTGTACTCGTATCACTAACATCTTTTTTCCTACCGTAGGAGAAATTGCTCACATTGTATGAAGTCCTGTAAAAGCAAGTGCACGGCGCATCTATCTATCTGTGGTTTTATTGTCCATTTTGAAATTAAACGTAATTCTAAATTCCAAAATGTACACATCTTATTAACTTAGTACAACGTTTTGTGTTAAAAAAATGGTTTTAATAAGACTCTACGTCAGGCGTTTTCAACCTTTTGGGTTTAACGGCACACTTTTCGTTCAGAAAAGTTTCACGGCACACCAGTAAGAAATAACCAAGTGCGAGTCGGACTGGCATGTAGAGTACCTAAAGGGTTCCGTACAGTATACCTACCCATAATATGTATAACGTAACGGACAGCGGATGCTTATTAATAGGGTCTCGTTGACACCTTTTTGTACGAATCGCATACACTTTGCGGCGATTGCGGCACACCTGAAATATACGCGGCACACTGGTGGTGTGCCCGGCACACCGGTTGAAAACCTCTGCTCTACGTTAATAACTTTTATTAATACCAGCGTTCTTCTAAAACTCTTCTTTTTAATTCCATTGCTGCGTTATTGCGTACTTATTTGTAACTTATGTTGACTTTTAGATGAAAATAATGCGTTGTTATGGGTAGAGTCATAAGCGAGCAGGTATGTAAAATCGATCGTACCTACTTATTCACTATAGATGGACGCCATAAATTATACCTTTATTTAATGCGATTTATGTTTACGAAAGCAGGTCGAAAACGACCTGAGACCTGGTTAACGCAAACAATGATTTTCGTTTTGTTTACGGTTGTATGGAACAATACATTCTTACGTTTAATTTCTTTCGGGGCCCAATTGATTTCTTTTACGACTGTGTTTATTGAGCTCACTTGAAACTCGAAAATGGCAATTGTGTCGTTGGGATCCGAGACCGAGTTCGTTATAGTTTTTCTTTCATACTATCGGCTTATCCTCATATGACTGTACAGTCTTATGTTTTTTCTACAGTGCAATAAAATCTAGCTCAGTTCAAGGTATAATGTGTTCGATGCACCCGTAGCTTGCCAGATAAAGAGCCCGGGTGAACACAATTCGATGTATAATTCATATGGTGAAAACACTTATATTAACGCGTTGCGTATCGCGAGTATCTGCGCCATGTTTGTTATCGCTACTTTATGTACAGACAGCCGGATTAAAAATTGTAATGAGCTCGCTACTAGAGCATTGCTCGTAATAAGATCCTTACATTAACATACTGTTACGCTGTTCTTGGACGTGGCCATTATAAAGTATCTCCTATGTCATACAAATCATTCATTGCTTTATTTGTTCACTGAATTGAAAGGCGTCTTGCCCACGAGTTAAATACCACGTGTCGGAAACAATCTCCATTGAATTTCAATTATTTATTTTTGCATCTTATTAGGTAAGCCTTTGCGCCATAATAGTAAGCAAAGTTTTCACTTACCTTTGTTACTTTAAGAGTTGAAAAGCGTCTGGGCGACTGCTTTATAGTCGTTATTACTCTAGAAAATTGCGGGCTAGGTGAGTATCTCTTTACATTTCACGTCCACGTAATGTCTCGTGTCGTGCACACACATCGTAAAGTTAGAGCGGAAGTAGGTATTGCCGGCAAAGCGAAGGTGTCACGCTCGCAGCACCACTAGGGTATGGACCCTTGTTGCGATTGAGTAAGTAGGCTAGCATAACCCTGCGGTGCGTGCGTGCCCGCAGCCGGCCGCCAGTCTCCTTGCGGCTAATATGATTATGACAACGCTACGTGCCAACCCAGCGTCAGGAATCCTCGCACAAATATTCATTAATCTTTCACGGGCCGACGTCGGCTGCGATGGAGATTTAATCAGATTAAGGATCATCTTTTTTTGCGGGAAAAGTCATGCCCTTTTGTTGCTAGTCGGCCGTCGCTCGCACTTTTGTGCTGAATTTATGACAGGCGACGTTCGCTCTGAATGTGAATTGTGTTGCGGGTAGGCTTACTGTTTTTTGTGTGGATTAATCGAGGGTGTAGGAGTACGTTATCGCGCGGTGTGTTGCATGTGTTTGCCGCCGGCGCCGCCGAGGCTCGCGCCGGCCGCTGCGAGCCCGACCTCGCACCGCTCGTGCGCCACGCAGTCTGCCCCAGACAACTACTCGCGGCCGATGCACTTTATGGCCTATACGAGACGTAAATACTTATCCAAACGTTACCGTCAACTTTCAGGGTCAGTAGCTCTGTGACATAAATTAAAAGCAATAGGTACTCAACTAAATCCAATCCGCTTCTTGGTATTTTTGTGTAACACCATTCCGAGTTACGGAGCTCAGATAAGCTATATTAGAATATAGGAGTGCGCTAAAGTAAACAAAATTCCAAGCAATAAATATAGTATTGGCTGACTTCGCAAAAATGTTAACACTTAAAATGGCCGTGCGGCGAGCAGTCCGTTTGATTCGTAGATAGGGCGCCGAAGGCCGAATAAAAAGTAGAATTAAACGCGGCGAAACTCGCGTAAAATTATTTTACCATTGTATGCAAATCAACGCCGCTGTGATTATTTTATTTCCTAAGAGTCTCTGAATATAAATCTCGATTAAAAATAAACTAGTCTGCGCAACCACTCTTAGTTGATAGGTGTTTTAATGGGCCATTAAGCGGCGCTTTAAATTTTTACTGATATAATTTTTTCACTAGTCTTGATTTGGCGCCGACAGAAAAACAAGAGGGTTGAAGCATGATTGCAGGCTCAGACGCAAAAGAAAAATATGAATGAGAAATAAACACACAGAAAGTTGACAACAACGCGGTTTGCGGACGTTTACAGCTGACAAAAAGGGCGTACGTGATCGAGCCGGCCGAATGTGGAAATACCTGCGCACATTTTGATGGATCCTACACCTGACAGCGCCACTCACAGTACTCCAATCGGGAGATCCCATATTCAACACATAACGGTATGACAGCCGTTAGAATTTGGATTTCTTTATTATTCAGGATACAAAGGTTTGCTTAAAGTTACCTCCAGAATATTTATTACAATCACAAAAACTAATTAAAACACTAACTGAATGAGATATTAGTAGCGTTTAGACGAAAGCATTTTCATTTCTTATGACCCTTGACTAACGAAATCTAGTACCTAAAGTTACAATTATTAATTAAAATAACTATTATAATCTGGTAGATTCACTAAATTTTTGCTTAATTTAGTGCGGATATAACATTTTGTGACTGGGTTGATATATAATTAGTGAATCACTACAAGGTATAAAATCGTTACAAGCCTGAATTAATGAGAACAGTGTTTAGTAGCACTAAACCAAATCAGTCTTTTGGAGAAGTAAATTGAAATCGTCCCTCAAAAACATTTTAACTATCAATCTCAAAAACCATCCCGGCTATCGTAACATTCTTGACACCTGAGCGGGATAAAGCGAGCGGCCATCTTGGATATAAACGCATAACTCATTTATTAAAAGGAGTCGCTTCGTCCCTGCGGCGTGCGGTGTCTAATGAAAGTTGCGCTGCAAAAACGTAGCGTCGCCGGGAATGTGTTGCCCGCGCGTTCTGGGACGTGTACAGGCTATAAAAATACCGGCGACCGCCGCCCGCGCCCGCGCCGCCGCAGCCTCGCGCCCCTCCATTTCTTTTTCAATCACTTCAATCAAAGGCTTCCATATTCGATTCCCGTTTGATAGCCGGATTGTCTGATATTTGAGAAAGTAAACGAACACGAGATCAATTACAACTCGATCTAGCAATTAACTGGCAACACCCGGACGACGTGATTCCGTGTAATGATAAAACCAAAACCAATGATTGAGTGAAATAAATTTAGCCCCAAAACGAGTTCTAATTTAGAGCGGCTCGAGAGCTATAGCGGCCGGCTTTTTACCGGCGCTGTTAATTTCAGCGGACAATGGGTAGAGCGATCGCCGAACGCGTCCGGACAATCGACACTCCATTCTGAGCGCACTTAATTGCTCCTTTCGCCATTGAATAATTTCCATTCCGGCATTACGTTTGTTTATTTCAACAATTTCCTATTGGCAAACAACTCTATCACGCGGCTGATCTTTCCTGGAATTTAATTGTCGATCGAAGTCGTCAAACGGAATGCCTCGATAATAGGCTCGATTGAATGAAAGTGGAATCAACTTACGTTGGAAGAGAACTGACCCATAGTTAACCTGGAGTTATTTTAACAGCCGAGCGCTTGGGTGGTAACGAGCGACGATATTGTCTCGAGACATAACGGCTGATTTTACGATCAAATCGGCCCAGTTGGTGCTTAATGTAAAACCAGTTTAAATACACTCGTAAATCTCACGAGCGCGTGCCCACGCCTCGCCTGACAGCTCATCTCACGCGACACGTGCATCTCGACACTTCTTTGACAAACCTGATCCCGACCCAGCCAACTCCACTATCAATAAACAGAGAGCGAAAATTTTCCTTCATCGAGAACGAAATCGAGATGCGATTTGTTTTGCCAACCGTGTGAGAAATTGAATGCCAAGTAATTCGAATGTTTCGGTTAAACCTTGCAACAGTAACTAATTTTATTGTGTCTGTAATGCAATGCGTCATGTTAAAATTTGCAATGGTCTACGCTTTGTCGCTTATGTCAATAAATTTATTTACCGTAACCTCTATATTATTAACCAGTATTAAAATATCAGTATATAAACATTTTACAGACTGAAATTTAGATTTTTTATTGTAAACATTTACTCAAGAAAGTGCTAAGAGAAGATATCTGCACGATTTATTTTACTGAGCTTAAACTTAAATTAACAATCGTGCTGTAATGCTCCACTCCAATTTTAATTGCTATTTAAAATTCTATTACCAAATGGCAACGAAACATTTGATTAAAAGATGCATTCCCATGGTGCGCTGGCGCGGAAGCGAGCTGTGCGAATGAATCCGAGATCACGTCGCACATAAATCCCTTCCCGATAGAACAATTAAAAGACGAGTTTGAAACAATTACGCAATCGCCCGGGGAGCGTCGTGACCATGGCGCATAGCGTGTTCCATGAATCTATCTAACACGAGGTGTAAAATTTTATGAAGGACATGTTTACTAAGAATAGCGGTAAAACATATAAGTTCGATTGTGCGATTTCAATGTTTAGAAACATAATCCGTATTATTTACTCCTAAATTAGGCAGGTACCTACTAAGTTAGTAACTTGTCTTTTAAATATCTCCGTAGGTTCGAGCCCTGCAGTTTCATTCAATATTCCAGCCGCAGCAAAAGCAAATGGCTATTCTTATGACATATTTGCAGGTGGTAGGACCTTGTGCAAGGTCCGCCCGGATTGCTACCACCATCTTGCTCGCTAATCCTGCCGTGAAGCAGCAGTGCTTGCACTGTTGTGTTTCGTCATAGAGAGTAAGACAGCCGGTGAAATTACTAGCACTTGAGGTATCCCATCTTAGGCCTCTAGGTTGGCAACGCATCTGCAATACCCCTGGTGTTGCAGATGTTCATGGGCGGTGGTGATCTCTTACCATCAGGAGACCCACTTGCTCGCTTGCCATCCCGTCGAATAAAAAAAAAAATATTTCAATAGGTACTTACAATCAGCAAAGATAAATAAATAAAACAATACCTATCCAACAATAACTAAAACCAACTCGTGTCGCGTAATAATGTCTACACTCTACACTGCTGTGCATATAAGTCAAAGTAAGGACACAGCCGCGGGGAAAGCATGCGAATGTGTAATGGAATGCTTTATCGAGTGGTAGCATTGTCAGTATTAATCGAAATCAATTGTTTTCCAGCAATAAGTCATAGTCTAGAGTTTTAATTGAGACTTGCTATCAATGCTATCGTAATATCTTTGCCTCGGGCCGCTTCCATATGGTTGCCTTACGTGCCTGCCGTAGGTCTCAAGCTCAAGTAATCGTGCCATCTATAAATTCACTTTAGCATTTTAAGGACAGAAACTGGAAGCGTTAGTCCAATTGATTCGAATTACGTGGTTTGTTTGTCTAAGAGAAATCGATCCTATACTTATGCTTTCATTAGTCGGGCAGTTTTTTGACACCGGTATATACACTAAGAGTGATGATAAAGAGACTAAGAGTAATGTCTAATTACATTAGTCACTTGCCAAGGCTTAGAGCTAGACTTCAGGTCATATTATAAAATTATTTTCAAAAGCTACCCATTGCTTAAATAGCACGTCACTCTCAAACCACACACAGAACAGTTTATTGTAATGCGTATTCTAGACATGCAGAGCTCAGAATCCCCAGGCCGCCCGATGTTTGTATAATGAATATTCCGCGCTCATATACATTTCCCCGAGCAGTGCATCTCGAGCGTTCCGCTCGCAGCGTCCAGGAGATCTGCATAGAGGCTGATCCCATTTTAATGGAGCGCCCGGCAAACAAGCTCTGGAGCCGCTTACGGGCAAATCCACTGGGATCCCAAGCGCCACTTAGCTTGCGAACATAGGTTTTATACGGACTGCGCTACGCTTTCCTACGCCTAACTCGGTTAACTGTAAAGCGAAATTTGAAACAGTGATGTAGGTACTCGAACAAAATATTTTTACATACATTATATCTCAGTTGGAGCACGCCAAAGCTACTCTTTAGTAATCTGCTGTCAGACGTAGAAATTATAATTAATTACAAAAGTGCTATTTCTTTGCAGCTATTCAAGTCTCTGAGCAGGTACAAAACGTCGCCGCCGAATGCAGCCTTTACACATCTCGCATTTATTTTATACGTCAAGATCTACTAAGACTTGTAGACACGTGACTTTACAACTAGCGAATCTGTTTACACTATAAAGACTCACTTAAATGCTAGATTTCCTCGTTGCTTTCTTATTTCACTGAGTAACATCATCATGAACTTTTAAAAATCTACAGAATTCATACATATACCTGCTTAATCATAACAAAAGTTCCAAGTCATGAAACTTATAAGTAACGCAAGTTCCCTTTAATTTCGCCGATAACCGCCTCTATAATTCCAGCCATCCACGATTTCACACATTTAAACGAGAATTAATCTGGCATTGTGCGCAGAGCGCGCAGTCGTTAATATTTCGCTCCGTATTGACAATGCGTTCACACTAAAGGATTTGATTCATTAGCCCAAGGGCTAACGGCCTCGATATAAAAGACTGCATCCTATTCGAAGGATGCACCTCCGCTGACCTTCTCGCTAACGAGTCGAGGATAATGATCATATTCAAAACGATGTGACTCGCCGAATGCCAAGACATAAACAATTACGATGATGATAAAGTAAATGTTCCCTTTGAACATTCCTGAACAATGTGCAAATGAATCACGTTTAAAATGCGAGGGTTCTTTTGTCTGTCATGTAAGTGTTTTTTAGATGGAAGAACTGTAATATTTACAGATATATTCTAAATGGTCCTGGTGAATTGAATTGGCGACCTACTAGTAGCAGTGACCAAAACAGCTCAGACGGCCTCAAGGGAGCTGACTGACACCGTCTTGCATTGTAGAGCGCATTGTCTGCATGCTGAATAAACATACTCAATTATTTACCACGTATTTTTTGCAATACCTACCTAGCAATGTTTTTCGCGGCACACCTTTATCCTCCGCGTTTTGGTTACTTTACCTCCGATAGGACGCATTAGTGGTCCATCCACAGACCACATCGCGGATATTAGTAACCCAGATAATTCGAAAACAAAGTAGTTGCGACGCGGCCTCGAAACCCCAGAGTTGAATAAATCATTATCGATTTGTCTTCCTTAGCAGGTAGATATCTGAAACATGCCAAGTATTGTTATTCATTCAAATCTTAGTTTACACGAGCGGTGTCTGAATACTAAAAAACGTGCCTCATAAAAAATCATTTTGATCACAAACACCCAGGCGGAAGTAAAATCTACTCCTGCTTCATGTTTATTTAGAGAAGTCTTATTTAGAACGAGAACTTATAAAATATCTGAAAGTCATTGACGAATAATCGGATTTACAACTATTAAACCTTTTGCAAACATACTAAGCAATGATAAGACCTGTATCTGTACCTATCTTCGCACAAACTAGTCCTAATGAATCCAATTACATGTATCCTTTTGTTCCAAGAGGCAGCCTATTTATTTGCAACTTTTCTTGCACAAAGTTATGAAAAATGTATAAAGTTCTGGTTTTTCATTCATTTTTCATGTAGGATTGCGTTACTTAATTCTACACCCTCAACTGTGCCCGTGTCAGGTAGCGTTAGCATTTACATATTATTAGAATTTTGTATTTAAGTCAGTCTGTAAACAACGAACAAAAACGTTTAGTTCAGTTTCTATCATGGGTGGGAGCTACGGTATAGCCAACATTTTGGGGAAAATAAATCGAAAATTAGGTAAAATCCTGTTGTTTGGTTTGTCTGGTACAAATCTTTTGAAGAGTGCTCATGTTTTACGTGATTATGATGCTAGTTTCTTAAAGTAATGATGGTTTTAGTATTAGTTGTATAAGAGTAGTATTTCGTTCTAACCCCCAAAATAATGCATGTCGTGCTTTTACTTTTTTTTATTCTACGTATGGCCATCGCGCCCGTGGAAAAAGGAGAGATGGCCAATTTAATTCAGTATGTAATGATTGTATAAGTAGAAGTTTTCTGAAAAGTATCAGGAAGTACTGACAATGTACCATGAATTATGTTACCAGTCGAAACTAAGAAACAGCATGTAAACAACAATGACATCATTCATGGGTATAGCAAAAAAAAATTAAAAACAGTTCTCGTCGAAGACTGGCTTCAATGCAAAGAGTGCCAGATTTGGACACATGAAAATTATACTGGGTTTGGCGACACGTATTCCTATTAAAAAAAGATATCAAAATATATACCAAAAACTACACTAAACCTAGAAATGTGATATGGCCATCTTACCCCTACTGCTATGGCCATATTGGCCATCCACCCGGGCACTTCGGGAGAGATGGCCAACTATATATTTTATTTATTTATATTTCGTACGATTATTAGAAATTCTGACTTACTGGCTTGACATTCCAAAGTTAATTATTTAAAGTGTAAATAATTATATAGATTCCCATGGTAGCGCATAAATTCTCTTTTTTTTTATTGGTTTTAATAAAAACTATGGCCATCTACCCCGGACTTACCCTATGTATTCAATTTGGAACAATTATAATGCAATGCCATCCACAGTGCGTGGTTTGACACATACATAATGATGATTCGACTATATCAAAAATTACCATTGCGAAGTTTTAGTAAATCACTCACAATAAAAAACTTGCACAAAACTCTGATAAAAAGCTAAACAGGTAGATAATCGTCGCCAACAATAACAAACTATTTAAATTAACGTTCGAGTTATTGATAAAAATCTAGAAATAAGTGACACAAACAATCCTTAAACTTCAGAATATCATCAACGAGCCCGGCATTCGAAATTTTCCACGATTTGTATTCCGTCTGGATAATTCGCCTTCGCCTTGTCGAATCCCTTAGTTCCGATGCAGACTATTTTAAATGTAAAGACGGCGCATTGCATAATCACCAACGTGATTCGCTATCAGTATTCGATACTAAATATTTATTCCCACTCTGTTTTTACATTACTTTAAAGCGATACGTCGCAATAATGTTGCACTGATGGTATTTGTGAACCTTCTAAAGAGACTTCCAGATGCCTGTCGTTTCCTTTTATAAACAATTTTGCAAATTATTAAAACAACTCTTAAAAAAGAATAACAATGTGCACCATAAAATGTGTAAATTGATCAACTAAATTAATCCGACGTCTTCCGTGCGTGAGTGGGGCTGGTAAGGAATAAGGAAACATTTTTGCATCTCAATTCGACGTAAGTCTAGACGAGCCAGAAACATATAGGTGTCAGTAAGCTGGTACTTAAACTTTTATCACTTTGATATTGTTTATAGCCCCGCGTATAGTATCAAAGTCATAATAAAAATTGAATAGCTTAGCTGCTCCCACCAACCGCCCGACGCGCCGTGACGATTGTTTCGACTACCGGTTTTAGATAATTATCTTTTTCATCACACAGCCGTCTCACTTCGATTTTTAATATAAAGACAGATTGGGCATTAATTAAGTCGGCCTGATGAGTTCTCGGCGTCCCTCTCGCACATTGTCATTACGGCCGCATGTAGAGGCGAGAAGTTTTTTAATTCGTTATTATTCTGTGGCGTAAAGAAATGTTAATTTGAGGCAGCGTGAAATTAACAGCGGCTGCATTGCCCTTTGTAGGGCCGCGGCGGCGGACTTAAACACACAACGGGTGACGAGCTATACGCTCCTTTCATAGTCCACTCTCTTATTTGCACTTGAATTACTCTTTTTGTACACTTTCATTAAGAGCTCCGAGGCATGGGTTGTTAAACATCGATTTGTAGTTCGAAGCACAATCGTTTGTGCTTAATGTATAAACTTTGGAATGAATGGTCCAATAACGTCATGATTATGTTCGCAATGCTCAAATCATGCCATTACTAATACCTGAGTAATGTTCCATTTGAATCTCTTTAGCGCCCGTTTATTGTTATTACGAATTTACTAAGTCAGACAATGGCCACTTTAGGTCATATCTGTTTGATATTAATGTTATTTGAAACTACTCGAAATATTAAACAAATGTTCTACTTCAAAGGACTCTATTGTTTTTGCAGTGGTACCGGGTTGACAAGAGTCGCCTCAGTCCGCAGCTCTTGCAGAAGTTTCGTCAGCTGGACCCTGATGAAGACACTAAGGCGTTCTTGTCGGCTTCCATCGATAAGTCCACCTGGGTCTGGACGCAAGTGTGGTACCTCCTAGCCAAGGCTGTTCTCCGGCATTTCTGGTCCATCACCGATATTAATGGGTACGTATCATTTGAAGACACTACTGTACTATTACTAGCCCTTTTGACGTAATGTGAGTTTACATGTGTACCTAAATATAAAGTAAGTACGGCTCTCTTGAGAATAGTCTTTTCTCATTGTAACAAATACGCCATCAAACTTTTTGATTTAAAAGTAATGAATCATTTCTTTTACAAACGATGAATTGCCATTTGAATCACTACAATTGGGCATTATTAAGTGCGTCCAGATTCGTCCAATTACGCCAATTACACTCCCGGTAGCTGTAAGTATGTATGAGTATATTATTTCCTCATCCATTGTGTCGTGTATGCACAAATTAACTAATTCAGATACTGGCCGTTGCGCTTTCAATTAGTCGATAACGTTCTATCGATAAATTGAACTGGGTTCAATACCGAGTTCAATTGTCAGCCAGTAGTTCTTAGTTATAAGACATTAAATATTTCTATGTCAGATTTTCATACTACTTACTGAGAATAAAATATAAATTATGAACACGTCGTTACACATCTTTACATCTACATTACAATAAAATTTACAGTACTACGTGTGTATGTGTCCAGCCGTTTCCAGAAGTTTCGCATGTGTCCTCGACGTTACCATAATATGTACCTAATATCATTCTTAAACAAACATCGATGTCGATGTTCCAGCTGTCCGGATAATCACTGGTCGCGTCCGGGCTCGGAGCTCTGAAAACGATCACGGCGGGTGTCTATAGCCGGCCACTAATAAATAATTTAAATAAATTGACGGACGAGATTTACTCATTGGCTGTTTCCGTCTCTCAATTACGTTTTATTTATCACTTGCTACTTCGTCGGCTCAAGAGGACCGCGGTGCGACCCGCGCCTTTGATTTGCATGCCCGTACGTCGATTTGGTGTCGTCGTGTCAGCCCGCTTACGTACTGATGCGGTCCATACCAATTTGAATTGATGCAAATTAGGGAATACCAAAAATGTATACCTAATTAAACACATGACATTTTGAGCTCTGTTAAACCAATTGCTTCTAGAATAAAAATGCGTATGTTACCGCTAAACGTAGTTCAAACAATACAATCCTGCTTTTTCCTCTCATGAAAACCATATTTTGTGCAATTAATTCGAGTTACAAATACAAATACATTAATAAAAGAAGAAGTAAGATCATGCTAAGATTCTCATTTATAATTTCTATAAAGTACTTAATCAATATTACATTCCGGTACTATTAACGCTTTCTAAATCTAATTTCCTATAAACCCCAGTAAATTTTCTCCAGGATATAATCAAGGCCGGGTTGTAAGTGTATGAGGCAATAAGCACTGGGCTCCATACACGCCCGTTTCCTGACAAAAATATTTAAACGAACATATTTTAAATGAATGACACTTGACAGAATTGATTTTATCAGTGTCAACACACGGAAATGTAGGGGCATCCTCATTTACACAAATTGAATTTGATTTTGATTTGACAGCTAATTTAATGTCAATTCAAGTCCTCCGTAGAAATCACATATTTATTTATTTATTTATGTATTTGGGCACAAACGGTACAATAAAACTTACATTGTAAACAATGACATCAAACATTGACCATCAAAGTTGCCACAGGTTATATATTAAACAATTACTCTATCTATATAGCAAATATGAGATTAGGTTATTTATAGTATTTACCTGGGAAGACTGAATAGGCTTATTGGTATGCTCCGTTCACAATTGTAATGCGAATAGAAAGTACCGTTAGCACAGCAGTGCGCATTGATCATGATTTATTTATTTGATATCAGTACCTTTATAAAAATTTATAAAATAGTTTTGTATTTATCATATTTGTATTGTTTACTGTAATCTGCCACTGTATTAATGGTCGTTAATCGACTTTACATTGGAGTTCTATAACATGATTGTTTACGTAACAAACTTGCCTGATTTTAACCCCCGGCGCAAAAAGAGGGGTATTATAAGTTTGACCGCTATGTGTGTCTGTCTGTTGCACTGTAGCTCTTAAACAGATGGGCCGATTTGAATGCGGTTTTTTTTATTTGAAACCAGGGTTTCTAGCGATGGTTCTTAGACAAGTTTTATTAAAACGGTTCAGCCGTTTTTGAATATTGGACTTTGAAGTGACAAAGTCGGGGGTTTTCCAACCTTTTGTTGGTTAGGTTATGTCATTAACTTTTCTCAGGCAATAGTCTTTTGTCTTTCGAAAGAATATACGTTTGACTGTTCTATCAACAAATACTTCGCAACTGTTCTTTATTTGCACACCCTACCATTGATAACAGAAATATATCATACATTGTGTAAAATTGACGTTTTAACTCATTTCTATTCTGATACCTAATTGATAACAGGTATTTAGTTTTGGACATACCTTTAGGCTACGGCTTAGGATAACACCAATTACAGAAATGTTTCTTTCTGCGAATCGGGAGTCACACATACACACAAATTTGTGATTCTGACCCACACAGATAACGAAATCTCAAAACTTTTTCATTTTTCGTCACTAATAGCCAATTCGATCGTCATAAGTAACCAACACATAGAACTTAAGGTATTAACTATTAACAAGTATATAAAGGTAAATAGAACGACTACATTAATTAGTTATTCGGGAGTAACGCATTTCAATCGGGCGCGTGCTAATTGGCCCGATACCACATATGGTTCAAATCAATTGGCAATTGTTCAAAATTCGAGCATGGTTCCATTACATACAATAGCAATAACCATAGCATTTTTGTCAGATCCGATCGCAATGCCAACAAAAGTTTACTTGATTTGATGTTAAAATTTAGCTACATCATTTTTGGGTTATAATAGTTGTAGTATTATCATTATCAGAATTTTTGTTTAAAAAAACATAATTTAAAAATACGAAATATTTGTTTCACAAGTACCTAATAGGATTATTTAGTTTTACAATTAAATACTGAAATAAATAACTGTACCTACTTCGTTTCATAAAAAAAGTGCTTCATTCGCTTATGTTTTACAGTCAACGTAATAAATAAGTGATCACTTTTGTACCTTGTAATTTTAACACCATGTTTGAAAAGCCATACGAAATTGTGTACCGACTAAAAGCGACAAGGTACAAAACTGATCACTTATTTATTACGTTGACTGTACCTAATAAAACTTAGATTGTAATGAAAGTGGTGTTAACTTCCGGATACTTTTAAAACTTGGATTATTTTAACAAAACCTACTAAGTGATAAACCGTTAGGTAGAAGTCATCATGTTGTGAAAAACGAATCCACTGTTTTGGTTGGGTCACGGAAGGTGACTCGAAGCTGTTATGTACTTAATTCTGTTTTGTACTAAACAACACGATACATTGAAACTGCTTGCACTCCAATGCCAATTTTTGCCATGCTGATGACCCTCGCAAGTGTTTTCCATTGGAATACAATACGGCTAACAAAATACGTAATTGAAACCTCGTCACCGGGTTCGATGACAGCGATCGGGCACCAATTTGCCGGCACCTCATTACGTTTTATGGGCACTCAATCATTGGCCAAATTATGCACACGCCGTTATATTCAGTACTCACACTTGATAACCGCGACCAATTTTGTATGTGTCACTGTCACTCCTCAAAGAAGCGAGCGAGAGATGGAGATGAATCTCGTGAGCTTTCAAGCAGATCCAACTGTATCACAAGTACAGTGCTAGAATCAATACGTTACTCTTCTCGAAGATTATCGCATTGCAAACGTATCATTACTGTAATGTTCATTTGTACGTACGTGACTACCGTTGCAAATGCATGCAAATTATTAATCGTAATTTAGTACAGTGGTAAATTCAACTTTCTAAGCAAGTATGTCATTATTCAATATTTAATTGAGAATCATGTAGTCGAAAATGATGCTGCTTTTGACAACTTCTGAAAGTATGAATGCTATAATAGGTTGCTCAGAAAACTCATGAAACAATATTGTCTCCTAGTTTATGGTCTACGAGTTTATGTTATTCAATCCATAAATTAGCCAAATATTGCCTAATACCTACACCTAGTACTTACCAATACCCTATTATTCGCCCCTGCAATTCATGTCACCCCGGAACCGAAAGGCTAAGGCGGTTTTTTTTAAGAATTTGCCTATGCAATGAAATCGAAATATTAAACTTAAATTATTTAAAAGTTCCCATGAACAAAGATAAAGATTAATATGTACAAGTTACCTGATTCGCTACTTCTTTGACAGTAAATTTTAAATTCCCTGTTTTAAGGTTAAAGATAACTTAAGTTATGCCTTACAACATTTTTATTGTTAATATAAAAAGTTACTCCGAAACGTGTATGATTAAAGGACCTTCACATGCAAATATCTCCATAAACGTCTCTCGCTTGACATTACCGTGATTGTTATTGCAAACATTAATTACCGCGACCTTCTTAAATCGCGAGTTAATAACGCAATGTAATTATATTCGGTCTCGCCTGTTAAATACTTTATCTTTTCACATTAACTCTTAACTGCTCGTTTTTGTTAGCAATAATTACTTCTCATATTTCGTTCCCATTTACGTTCAACAAAGGGGACTTTGTCTCAAGTTCCTCATTTACCTTTTCTTTTAAACATTAATTTTATTCCTAACTTAGGAGAAAAGGAACTTTACTTCAGAAATACTTAATGTGTTTAAGTATCCTGGTACCTTTTTCTACTTTTGCCATTTATGAACTGAAGGTAAAGTTTTGTTAATGCATTATATTCTACCACCACTACGGGCAGAATGGGAGCAATTTAGCTTATTCAATCGCTTGAGCCTATTTTCCGTAAACAGAGGCTAATAGCACAAGAAATAGACCATTCCTTGGTCCTACCGTCTTTTGATGCGTAATTACGCGGCGTTTCTTGCGCGACGTATCTGAACGTCAACAAAAGCTGGACGCCAGTTAACTATTAGTAGGAAATATTCAGGCGGGCAATAAGATTAACGTTATTTATTTATTGTGTGCAGTAAACCGCCGTGTGGTCCGTATTCCGCGGCGGTCGCCACTTCTCAGCAGCGCGGCGATCCTACGATAGTGTACCATTAGCGCGAACACTCGCGCCGGCATCCAATTGTGCGTTTAGATATCGCATACAAATGTCGATCGCGCGCTCCGGAGCGAGCGGCCGCGCCGCGGCTCATCTGCATTCAATCCCATTGTTGCGGTTATTATTGAATGTATGCGTAATCGCTAATTTATGGGCCCCGCTGACCACTCGCGTCACAACTGATCTAATCTCACCGGTTTGGTGTTTAGGATTCAGCAGATCGAGCGCAACGGCGTCGGGTTACGATCTATGTGCTTGTTAACGACTACAAAGCAGAGCTCATATACCCCTGGTTATTCAAATGTTAATACATACGTATATTTTTCCTCCACCGTATATTTTCGCTGTGATAAGCAGGTAATAGCAAGCATTTCAGGCATCAATTTGCCTGAAGAGTTACTGCAGAAAAACTTGTTTGCATCTTCAAAAGGTGGTTGATTTTTTTGATATTCAAAAGTGCTTGTTTCAGCCTAAATTGAATAAAGATATTTTGACTTTGACTTTTAAAAGATTAGTTACGTTTCTCCTACCGTTTTACAGTTCTGATATACTATTATACCAAACTAAGATAGATATGTATCTAAAAAATTTCTAAGTGACAATTGTAATTATCTGCAACAAAAAGGCGGCAGGGTCGCAATAGGGAGCGAGAGCCGTCCGCGCCTGCGCCGCCGTAAAAAGCGCAAAGAATACACCTCGATATGATCGCACAAAGGCCGCTCCTGAATCCTACCTCAATGCTAATTTCCACTATCGCGCTCGCCCTCATTCATTTTCAATCGGAGCCAGCTTCTGCTTACTTCTATTTTTTTTAATCACATTAAAGAATCGAATATGGTGGACGTTTTTTTGTGCAGCTGGTGCGTGCGACGCGATTTATTTATTTGCGGGTTTTTTAAAGCGACATTCCGGCTCGCTGTATACTTGTGTCTACCCGCAATTGGCATTTCGGGCTAAGCGCGAGGTATACAAAGTCGCCGGTTTTAACGGTTGTTTTTAACGCTCGACTCCTCTCGCGCAAGAAACGGAGGATACAAATAAATTATTAATCGTTTGTCCTGTCTTTTATAAATTAAAATCCGTGCTTTTTTTGGTCGAGCGCGCCCTGGCCGAGTATTTTTTGGCGTCGCGTTTCATTGTCTGTCTTCGAATTTATTAAGCTTAAGCCAGAGGTAAGCAATTAAACCTGTGACAGAAATTAATACGAGCACGGGCCGGGGAGCGGTCCTTGACCGGTTATTAATTCACAGCTTGTGTGCTTTATTAATCCACGTATTATAAATAAAGACCTTACAGCTTAGTGGTAGCCGTAATAAAATATCCCGACGCGGTGTAGGTAGACACAATTTATTAAGAATATCAAAATTATGACGACTTTATAAAATAAGTAATCAAGGTAGGTAGGTACACCTTGTTACGGCGAGAAATAAATTGAAGCAAATTAGATTTCTTTTATGTGCCTGACACTTCAAACACACCGGTAATTTTCATGAGGAACGTAAATTAAAATTTCCCCGCGTCCTGGTGCGCGTCTCAGGGAAATTCAAGAATTATCTAATTACGCGTGTGCATAAAGAAAAATCACGAGTTTACTTAGCAACCGCCCGGAAAATTACCGGCATAAATCACCCGCGCGGCGCTTGATTTTCCATTCGCTATCTTTTACGCTGTTATTATTTTGATTTATTAGTGTTGGTAATGAAGGCGAAGGTACGTCTCGCATTGACGTACCAGAAATCCGGCGCCGTTATCACTTCGCGAAATTGCTTTCCCTTCTTTGTATTAGGCGCCTGACTTCAATTAATGTTTACCAAATTGTATTTCACGGCCATGGAAAAACGAACTATTTTACAAATTAATAAAGTAAATGGGACATTCTACTTTTAAGTAGCCATTAATCTTTTGTGAAATATAAGGCATACCTGGTGATTTTTTCAAGTGTAAATAACTTAAATAAAAACTGAAATAACTAAATTAAGGGGCTGTTTCACTATCCATTATTAGTGTTAACTGACGGTTAAATGTGATGCCGTCTCCTTATATTCGAACAAAACAAATAGAGACGGCATCACATTTAACCGCCAGTTAACAGTAATCAATGGATGGTGAAACAGCCCCTTAATCTTTTAAAGCAAGAAAACATTACATTTATAGAAATTTTGTGGGAAAAATTGGTAACTCAGCGGTAAATACACCAATTTCCATACAAATGGTGGGGACATGCATGTCCACTACGTTACCTACTTTATAGATAATAATGATTGCTTTTTATATGTAGTGATAATTTTAAATGTAAGCTTAATTATGTGCCTATTTAAATGATTAAGGATATACCAAACACTTTAACGTTTTTGTAAAAAAAAAATTGAAAAACACATTAAAAAAAATACTGGTCAAAGAAAAGTAGAATGACCCGTATTCTGAACACGCACTGTGTAAACTCGAGATATGAACTGAACATGTGAATTGAGTTGTAACACTTGTAACCCGTCCGATTGGTCATACCATGCGTCAGGTAGTAAAATGAGTTGCGCATTACCACAAATAGATGTTAGCAGTGAAAAATAAAACAGCGGAGGTTGCGGCTCGTCTCAACTATGGTAGGATGTGCGTGATGGGGCGGTGATACAGGCTCGTTAACGCGGAAAGTGCTACATTCCGCGACACCGCACATTAGACTGCGGCCGCGTTAACCGGCGCGCAATTATGGCGCGCGCGCAGGCAACACCGCGTGCCGCCTAGCTAGATCAGCCACTTGTAAGGATTCTTTTACTAAGGTCTAGTAAGATCTGCTTATTATCGGTAGCCCTTACTTACAAACTGTAAAACTGCTACCTGTTAGCTGTACTCCATTTCTATAATAAAATCAACAGGGGTGTAAAGGGGTTTACGCTGTAGGAAACTTGGCATGGCAAATCATTTGAAAGTGTGGTAAAATGTTATATATACAGTCTTATTTTTAAGCCAGTAATATTAGGAGATTCACTTCGGAATGTGAGATAATAAGCTGGAAACTCGTATACAGCTTCATTTTGGTGTCCTAAATGTTGTCTCAAAAGTCTCACAAAATCTCGTGTCCGCGTCGTAAGTTATTTAAGGTCAAATGTCAAAGAAGTCAGTTTTTTGCGATTATCTCGGTTTCTATAGTTCCAGTGATGCTAACATTTATTACAAAATGGTAGAGCATTAAATTTGGAACAAATATTGTGTTAAAAAAAAATCGTCCTTATTCGTTAAAAATTAGGTAAATATTATTACTTAAATATATCTTTCGAAGGCAAATATCTAAAACAAGCGCATATAAATATTGGGTATACTTTTTCATTTTATCTTGTACGAAAATGTTTAGCCACAGTCTGGGTAGCATCCTCACGAACCGGGCCAAAATCAGTAGGGACACCTTATCAATGTAGAGTACCTAGAGTATTTAGGGTAGTTCGAACGTGATTTTAGTTATCTAATTTCCAGAACTGATCGCGACTTTTATTTGCATCATATTTTTTGACGAAACATTATCAGGCTGAAACTTCGCACGTAATATAGGTCTTGTTTGACTGCCCGGTGCTGGAATGTCTGGCATGACGTGTAATGACCGCCATTATCGACGCGTTAGCAGGCGACAGCGCGACCACCGGGCTGCCGGCCGCGTGTACACTCGTCTTTACATTGCTCTGCAGATAGCTGTGGGATATCACCAACAGTATTGAAGCTCGTTCTCCTGTACTCTTCCTGAGATAACACTGCTGGTCGCTGTAATGTAAGACCAATATTGTAGTAGTACAATCAATTACACTTTCTTTATAAGCCGGCAACAGATCAGTGTGACTTTCCTTAGTTGTACTCATTGGTTGTGGTGAACATTTCCTATCAGATTTCCCGCATGCTCGTTTGCTTCCCTCTCATAATAATAAAAACAGTGCAAAAATTAGGTAGCTAATTGAACCACTCAAAAATAGTATGTTACGACAGCCATGTTACGTCGGAATAAGAGTATGTGATACCTACTTATTTTTGAAGCCTTGGACAAGTTCATGTTTTTACACTCGAATGTACCTAACTAATTTGCAAAAAAAAAATACTCGCTGCTCTTTATATGGTACGGCAAATCACTCAGCTTCTTTCGTACGTATAAATGATGTATTTGATGTTTTAAATATATCGTGAACAATCAATCAACGTGTTCAATCTGTATGTTACTAATTACAACAACCATAAAGCGGTGTCCATGCACAAATTGAATTACCTACCAGCGCTCAAAGACATTCCTTAAGGCACCCCAATAATTTAACCGGTAGACCATAATAAATCTGAGGTCTGCTCAAATAAAAGTCCACAACTTTTAACGGCAGTTCGAACATTTCTTAATTAGCCAGTTTTTATTGAACGGCAAATTTGGTTAACTCCAACAAAGGGATCTTTCAAATAAAAATAAAGCTGTGATTCGTGACGAATTCCAAAGGTGTTTTGCTTGATCCTCGAACCCTTTTTGTGACCGCTCGGACTAATCTAGAGATGGCCTCTCGACGGTTTTAATTAAAGAAGTGTAACATAGCTGCACGTACTATAGCGCTCGCACCAACGCCATTTTAGGGTTGTCGGCACACATTAAGACCAATTAAATTCTAAATAAAATGAAATATTTTAATGAGAGTTCCAATGTCGTGCAATCCGACAGTGATGGATGACGGGCAGCAATTACGGTACCTATGAAGGCAAATATTCCGCAGGTTACGTTTTTCTATTAATTGATATTGCGTAATAGACTCTGACTGCAACTGTAAACATAGTTCCGATTTGTATCCTCTGCTGTATTTGATTTGTATGCAGCATTTCGATCTCCTGGTTCTATAGTTTTATGTAAATAATTAAATTATCAAGTTTATAAATTTATTAAAGGAATCTGGCAACCCTGTTTCTTATGGTCAGCAGTAGGTAATTAGTTGGAAGCTCATTCGAGCGCGGTGTGAATAGCAGCAACAATGAAGTCGGTAGCCGCCTGCCCGCGCCTCCACCAATATTCAATTAAAAACACAATGCACTCCCGATTCACCGCTTCACTTGTCTCGCTGCTACATGACGGCTATGGCACATACGTGAAATATTTCAAATCCTCCCAGAATTGATTTCATAATTACTTCATCGGTTTTATTCGAGATCGCACCAATTCAAAAAATAAACATGTTATTTTAAACTAAATATTTCTGAACATGTGTAAGCAACCATTGGTACTTTCCAATCTGACCATCAGACGTCTTCAATTCTCGTGCACCTTAAAAAGTTACATTAAGACCATCTTAATAGTCGACTTGATTACCATCTAAGTTGAGTGGAAGACGATTATTTGGGAGTCGGCGTCTTGAGAGTGAAATAAAAATGCATACCTACCTACGCGCACGCGCCGCCACCGGGTTACGCTGTCGTTAAGAAATTACCGCGCGCCGTCGACGCCAAGCCGATTTTATCGATGGAATTTATTGTCGACACTCGCTCGGCTCGCACGTGCGTCCCTATCGATATGACGCGTAGCCGGTTAGAAGATATGCCGCCGAAATCATTTGTTTTTATCATTTGCAAATTATCGATAGGTTTACGCGAATATTAGTTGTGATTTTGGCGTCGTCATCAAAATAATGTTTTCTATTTCATTTATTGTATGTGTCGGTCACGTCCGCGGCGGCGACGCGAGCGCAGCACGGTAGTAACGAGTGTATAATTACCGTCGGCGGCGCCGGTAGCCGAAAGGCCGACTCATCGTAATTTGATGGCGTCGCGGCCGCCCGCCCCGCGCCCCGCCCGCCGGGCCCGCCACAAAAAACTAATTAACAGCGGTGAACCTGGACCACGTCATGTGCTCACAATGTTACATTAGCAAGATCCTTCCAAATACAGATGTAGTGATGGTGTTATTGTCAAATTCGACAAAATATCGTGATGAAATTTTATGTATGTATGTAAACACTTCATTGTACGAAACTAAACACAGTAACATAATTGAAAAACGTTAAGATATGTTTTTAGAGGTGAACTTAACTTTAAGGGTACTCTACAAGCCAATTTTTGAGTAGACGAGAGGAGCACAACGCTACGGTCAGAATAATGGATTGTGTAAATTGGTGGGTTGTGATTTTCACAGCTTTACAGCTAACATTCGTAACAGTGAACTTCTAATTATGGCTTCTTCACTATAAAATGACTAAATTACATTTTCACGATGCAGCCATTTAACTATGGGTTTCATTTTCAGTACTTTACAGAAAATATTTATAAATGTAGCAACCGATTTCAAATGATGTCTTCGTCACTATAGATTGAAGAAGGCTTTTATATGAAGTACGTACTGGGCGTAGTATAAGTACCTACTTTATACGGATTCAATAAAATATGCGTAGAGAGACTGAGAGAGACTAGACCGCTGCGCGTCGTAGCCACATCGGTAGGCATATTCCGGTCTTGCATCACATAGCCATAATACCTTGATCTTTTTATAGAATAATCTGAAAAAAAATCCTTTTGATAAACAAAATCATGTATACCTACATATCGACGACATAAAGCGAACATTCTGTAACCCATTTCTGGATCAAAAATGTGGCATTATTAGGAATAAAAAAATAAGTCGAATGTTCCGGGTCTTGTAGCTCTAAGATTAACTATTTAATCTAAAATTAAAAAAATATGTACATTTCTAATGTGAAAATGGCACCGATCGCACAAATGTGATACGAATGTCTTTTTTTCCAAAAATTTAAAGCTTTTTTTGGCTCTACTGTAAAATTTCCATTTTGAGGCTTATATAGTTTCCGATATATGTCGTTAATACTGCATGTGTAGGTACGTTTATCGTAAAAGATTGGTGCTGAATTCAAACAACAGCTTTACAATTCATGTGTTCTTCGACGCCACTAGCTAATCTGTCCTACACGAAAGTAATTCCCAATGAATTTCACCTAACAAATATGTAATAAATCGCTTAACATATATCTGAGTCTAGATCAGTCCTAGTCCGTGATAGATGGTCGCCATGATGGATCGCGAGCGCCAATAACGTCGCGAGACAACCGCAGACACCACACACCAGACAACCTCGATGTATCGCGCGGCTCACGTTATTCCAATCACTGGGATACTGGTGACGTAGATTTTAATAAAATCGGAACATAGGATATCCAATATTACTGAATTTATTTCCATTTTCTCAAAAAAAAACTGTCGTACTGTTGCAAGCAGCTGGAGTAAAAGGTACACTTTAAACCCTATCAATGTATTGGAATCAGGCTCAAAAGTGACTCTCACGAATAAACCATCGAATGCAACAATGGGCTGCGATTCTTTGCGTATATTTTCGAGAGCGCGGCGAGAGTGTTGCCTGACGAAATCCGATAACCGCCGCGACGCGTCAACAAGCCGAAGTTAATCCCTTTAATACTCATTTAACTGGACGCTGGGTGCGTACAAAGCTGCGAATTGCCATTGTTCGCGTTAACGCGCCTCTGTTTTATTGCCTACTTTGCGTGCGCATGAGTATGCCCGTTATGATAACGTCCTCGATGCCATTGTAGTACAGTGGCCGGAATGCAAATGTGAACCTGAATCATACGACTTACAAACGTTACGTGCAATGCGTTCTATCAAACGTTATCTCTAGTCAAATCAGTATTTCAATTATCTGACATGAATTGTGTTCTTTGTTTAGGAAACTATTCCTTAGGTCCGGTAGGTAAAGGCCGGCCCTTTTGTGACTAAAGAATCTAATTTGATTAGCCGAAATAACTCCAAGAAAATTGGCGGCGCCGAAATAGGACGCTTCATTAACACAGGCGCAGGGACACAGCGACCCAAAGAAATGTCACGTCAAAATCGGTTTCCGAGAAGCGTAGCGCTACCGGAGCCGAAAGGGAATTAATAAATACAAAAGGGTTATAAAAACTGTGACAGAATTAAAAGCGGGCGCGTTAAAATTGTGGTTCGCGCGAAGGCGACGCGAACAAGTGAAACATAATGCGCGAAACAAAGCAGCCGGAGCGAATGCCTTAAATCATTTTTAATTATGTTATGGCGCGGGCGAGGCCGTGCAAGGCTTGGGTTACAGCGGCTGCTGCGCGATGTTGCGCGGCGTCGGCCCTGATGCGCGAGAGCATGTCAATGTCCGATCGATGCGCGCCGCCTCACACTCACTGCACTCCTTTTATTTGAGCCTTTATTGTAATTCGACGTTTGCTTGTGTACTTTGCGCTTTTATTGCATTTAGCTGTGTTTGCCTTAGTCATCGCCAAGTGGCGTTCAAACTAAGTAAACGCGGGATCACTGAGGTGCACGCATGGCGTGCAAAGGCCCCGTACCTACTCGCGCCAGCTGAGCATGCGTGACTTCTCTTTAGGCTTAATCTTACTGTAACTGTATTACGAAACAGCTTTAAGCTTAGGTACATACCAAAATACCAAACATGTCTATAGATAGTTACTTATGTTTTTATTATTTTCATACATTACCATCGCCAGCCGAACTGGAGTACTACATAAACACAGTCGGAAGCTAATGGAATCTCCGGTCTTTTTTATTGGAACGTAATAGTCGTGACGTTGTTTATCGTTTTGAAGCGAGCCGCGCTATGGGCGGGTGAAAAAGTGGCGATTATTTAAGAGACAGCATACGTAAGAGTGGTGGCTCATTGTTGGCCGGTTCTTATTTCACGGTGGCTTAGCGGGTTCACTGGTAAAGGTCGACCGCTTACGCAGGGTGCGCGCTTATTGCTGCGGTAATTTTTGCGCTGAATATATTTCTGACGGCGATACTTCTGTTGGTCGTTCCTAGCTTTGTTATAACTGGTGTGTTTATCACTGTAATTAAAGAACGTAAAAAGTTGTTTTCTTATTTTTATATTTATTTTATTAAAACTTTCTTCTTTTCTTTGTTTTATTAAAACTAAGCAAGTACTGGCTGTTTGCGTTTATCTAAGTCACTCGAAGTAAATTAAAAAGTTAATTACTTGTACTCCCTAGGGACTAAAGTACTCACTTTACTCCCGCCTCGTAAGGCTATATTGACCTACTTTTAGAGCATGAGAAGTGAAAACTTACTTACTAACTTATATGCTACTTAAACTAACACTCACGTGAATTATCCTCCTGGTGCTTGCTTCAGGGAAGGGGAAAAAAAGGAATTTAGCGCTAAATATAGGGTAGGGAGTTGGGATATCACCATAGAAAACACTTATCACAATACGCCAAAATCGTTTTCTTTTACAAGCCACGGAGCCCCGTCGAACGGCTCACAAATCGCTGCAAAGAAATATAACTAGATTGTCCAAATTACTCAAATTATTTCCAAAAATCTTCAAGAGAACCAAAACGCTTGTCAGCAAACCAAAACTCCAAGTCTCTCCTGTGTCCCGACTTTGTCCAAGACTGTGTCAAAGAGACATTAGTCTATGTTAACTTTTTAATTTTTAAGGCGCGTTCCGATACACGCTATTGGGACCGAACACTACCTCATTTCATGCGGGAATATCATGCATTCATCCATTTCGATAAACACCGACGCTTAATGTCAACTATTTTCAACTAACTGCTTTTCCAACTCATTCCACACAGTATACGCTGTCGCACTTAAACCAGTCGAATGAGGTTTTTCTGTAAGTAGCGGTACCACATTTCTAATAGTAAACAAACGGAGAGCGGACTGTCGTGGCTTCGAAACAACTGTTTATCGTAATATTGAACCGCATCGCGCTCGCCTCCTCTGATCTGCCATATTGGCACGTGCCCAGAGATTCTGCTGTTGACATTATTCCTACTAAACGAGATTGTTTACGGAATTGAAGGTTTTTGTCTAATCACGAACAAATACTACCTACAATTATCAGATCCTGCAAGATTGGCCTTTGTTTCTCGATGTAAGTAGGTAATAGGTACGCAGTTGAAGTGCACAGGCAGACATAACACGTTAGAATAGATCACAGTTTATGTCAGGCGAAGTCGAGCCCGATATTTTTGCTTTAATGTTAGTCTAACTTAGGTATCAGACAATCTCATAATCTTAAAAGGGTATTCACGAAAGTTATACAAGTGTTATCCTTGATAAGTTCGAATGTGACACTCTGTAGAACCCTGTCGCAGGGAACCACTGCTGCTTTTATCAAGATTTTGCTCTTTTCAAGAAGAAGAGAAAAGAGCAAATGCTTAGGTACTGCTACAGGGCTCTACATAGCTGTCACATACGAACTTGTCAAGGTGCCTAGGTACCTTTAGCAAAATGTATATTTAATTCTGACAAAAACAAATGTCAAAGCGACAGATAAAGACAAACGAACGTTAGGTCAATATATGCTTGCCAAGCTTTTTGAATGAGGTCTTGTGATATCGTATCACCTGAGTACGAGTATGATTTCGCAGCATATTTCCAATGGTTTCCTACACGCAATATCGGTCAACGACAGTTCGCGGATCGAGCATCGGCCTTCGGAATGCGTGACCGTTCGGACGCTCGGGGAAAAAGCATCCACCGGTGAATGAAGCGATTAGCGCTCAATAGGCACATTGGGCCACGAGCTACCCGGCGAGCGTCGCTGATGCCCCTATCGGAGTGGGGTAAGGTGCACAGTGGCCCGGCCGGCGGGAGCGCCGGCCGGCACGCGGAACAAACCGCGCGGCACGACGCGCGCGCAGCCACGCCGCGCATTGTCTCAGCCCGCTTGACCCGTGCCTCCGGTAAAAACCGTGCTCGACTTAAAACCACTAAAAACCGCCGATCCGCTTTTAATTGGGGAAAAAATACTGAACACGTTTTTGTGGACAAGTTTTAGGATAAATTCGTTGAATCTGACGCGGCTTTCACCACGCCTTGTAAGGGCTTGTATTTGTAGAGCTTTTTTGGTAAAGTAAATACGAAGTTCGTCGTCAAAAAATGCTGGTCCCTAGGAATAAGCAGCTCGAAGAATCTGTGGAAAATCACTCGGTAGCCTATGTTAATCAAGCATAGCGTAGCTTTCCATTAGTGAAACGAGTGAAATAATTTAAAAATTGGTTCAAAGGTTCAAAGATTTCCACGAAATACCGCGAGCAAATACACAAAATTTACTCTATATTATATCAACGATTTAATCGAAAAAGCTTTGTAAGTGCAATCGCCTCATATTGCTTTCGGTGCTAACTCAATTAAGGCATGCTACTCAGGAATTCTGTGCTCTCTAGGTTGAGGTGAGGTGCGGAGACGTGATAATTAATAAACACGAACTTACAGTTTAAAGGTTGATTTATTACTGAATCACTAATAGGGTACAGCGAGTGATATATCTATAGCTAGGTTTGACACACACTTAAATATAAAGCTACTCCACCTCAAGGTAAATCTTTAAAACGAAGTGCCCCCGCCGAGTCGCGCACGACCATCCTTTTCTCGAAGCGACTTACTGTATTTTTGATTGTATCAATGTTTTATTTTCTAAAAATGCAGTAATTAATGGCGGGAGCTAGGCAGTGTAGGCTTGTGACAAGGTTTCTTAGCCCACATAAATTGTGGTTAGCATCGTGGATAAACCTATTTGCAGGAGACCTCCCAGCACTCACTAAATTGTTGTGCGCAACAAATTTCACATTCACAAAGAAATTGTGTCCATTATCAATGTAGAGCCGCAGTACTGTGCATTCAAGAATGCCATGAAGCACTTGCATAAATCATTGATGTTGGACACCGGTGGCGTGGCGCCATAACAATAACAACTTAATTCCAACCGGGTTACTTATTTTTTGCGAGGTATTGCATACCTAATTTATAATTTTATTATCTTAATAAACAATTTCCTTTATAATATATTTCTAATAAATTTGTATCCATTGCATAGGTACCTAACTAAGTAACTCACTTTCCTTATTCATCGTCTGCCGTCGTCCTACTGCTGGGCACTGGCCTCCTATCAGACTGAGAGGGCTTGGGCCGTAGTTCCCACGCGGGCCCATTGCTGATTGATAACTTAACACACAGTAAAGCTCATGATAAATTCTGAATTTAATTTCGCATATGAATTTCGAGAAACGCAGAAATGCGAGCCTGGGTTTGAACCCACGATCCTCTGCTTAAGAGGCCATAGTTAAAACTACCTACCATAACTTTTTTCCGGGTTGCCTAACGAAAATTTCCGCTACACGCTACCGGACACTAAAACGTGGTGCGCTTCACGTGCGATCGCATCTCATTTACCTTGTTAGGCAATCGCCGCGTCACTCAACGTCAGCGGCGGCTTCCGACGCATAAACACCTCCTTAGCGGAGACTATCGCGCATCTTGCCTGCGCGCGCCCAGTCGCGGCACGTTCGCGCCAAGCCAACCCTCTGCCCTTTACGCTTGCTAATGAATAGCGCGATATAAGACATTATTAATGTCGTAATTAAAAAAAACAGTTGCATGCGATGTACGTGTCCACAAATTTTATTATATTTATTATTAAATATGTTTTATTTTTACTCGACTACGGCAAAGCCAAAGGAAGTAATTTCGGATGACAGTTTATGTACCCATGGCTACAAAATTAAAACTCAAATTATAAGTTTTCGCCTAAGTACGAGTAGTTGACAATTGATTACAGCTGTAATGTTCTATTACATATTTTCTTGTACCAATTAAAAATTCAGTACAATTTTCAACTATATTCGCACTAATGTGATTTAAACAACTGGTCCCTTTATATAGAGTACACTACTCATAGATTCAAGTGCAAAAGTGTGACATTTGTATACAATTTTTTAGTTTCGTATTCTTAGGGCATATTAATTCCCAATCTCTATGGTAGTGTCATTTAATCGCTATGATCCGGGTATATATAACTTCACTTAAATTTAATTGAACGTTAAACAGGTCTAATGAAGTTAATATCTCCAAGACACTAGTGGCTTAACTTAACTCTTACTGTTGAAATATAGTCAAAAATTTATATTTAGGTGCTTCATTCCCACTGGGTTACCTAACACCACCACCACCTACAACTATTGCAAAGGTTGTGTAGGTAGGTACACTAACTGCGGAGTGTTGCATTCCAAGACACAGTGCTGACCCACTCAGAATGTTCACTCCACGCCATTGGTGGGTATTTAAACTTTTTTCCAATTTAAGTACCCTAATAACCAGGGTTCCGTATAGATACATGAGTGGTTCTTAAATGCATAGGCATAGCAATTGAAGTACCTACTCTGTAATATCTATCCAGATGCGACTTTGCGGAAGTCAGCATCGATAACCATAAATATGGAATTTGAAAATGGCAGTGAGGAATTTTGAATAAAAATTCCATAATTGTTCAATTTGGATTCGGAGCGTCGAGGAACTTGCTGGCTAGCTAATGGTCTTATTCAAATTTGGAACGCCAAGGGGATAAATCCGCGACTGCTTGAACTTTTAGCACAACTTACGATCGCGCATCCCTGTCGCACTGGTGCGGTTAGAAAAGGATGTGTGCAACTTGTGCTAGCCTCGCTGGTTCCTCTAATGAGCTAATTCGGCATGCTCCGAACACTCGACGCTGCGGTAATAGATAGGTTGCAGGAATGCGGGAAATGCATTCGTGTACTAAACGAGGTAATGCCGGTAAAACTCGGATTGGAAATCGTTTATGGTTGATTTGAAGCGGGATAAGATTGGTATCGGAAGCGGTGGTGGCCTAGTAGGTTTGGTCTGCCTCTCAAGCAGATGATCGTGGGTTCAAACCCGGGTTCTCTTTTTCTCTTTTTATCTTTGAACTTTTCACAAATTTGAATTTTACCAGGAGCTTTACGGAGTACGAAAACATCGTGTCGAAACCTGGACAAATATGCGAAGCAATTCAATGGTGTGTGTGAAATTCCCAATCCACACTGGGCCCACGTAGGAACTACGGCTTAAAAGCCCTCTCATTGTAAGCGGAGACCTGCACTACTACTTGAGTATCTATTTTACTTATTTATTTTACCTATAGGTAGAGTCATTCACGATGATGCGTGCCGTGGTTCTTATTACAATATCATTAATAGCTAATTTTGACAAAATCACGCGTCTTCGTGGATGGCACTAGGTATACAGTCAAGGACATAAATATCTGTACAGCCATAGTATAAAATGTATACATCGACCTTATGGTTAGTGGCATAAACGTGTATAGATATTTTTGACGCCTTGGTAACGTACCTACATATATTTATACTCTTGACTGTTACCTCCTCTACGAAAAGTGAAGCGTCTATGTAAATAGAATCCCCAGACGCGCAAATAGGTATCGAGAATCTCAATGACAATGCCCATTGTTTCTATGTAAACAGCCGCTCGTCCAATCGGCGGCGCTTGCACAGTAATTAAAAATTCAAATTAGGAGCGTCGTCCCCTCGCTCGACGCGGTTGGTGATTACGGCGCGTTAATTAAGCGCGACCAATTAACGCGGGGCGGCGGCGGTGGCCGACCAATGGGAGGCCGCCGCTGAAGCGAGGCGTGGTAATTAAGACGAAAGGGTTGATTTTCCGGGCGTCGGGGCGTGCGATTAATCACCGCGGGGAGTGGCGCGAGGCACTCCCGCTATCTAGCCCACGTGCGTACTGGCAGGTATGTACTCTAGATTCACGTTATGTATGTTCGTGACAGATTTAGGTCATAGGTAAAGTTAACTAAAAGTACCTAATGTAGAAAAAAATTACAAAAAAAAAAACTCTTTTCTTATGTTCGACACAACTCTAGGGGCCTGTTTCATATCTCATTGATAAATTTTGTGTAAGTAACAAATATCTTTTGCCGTCTGTGTTTGTTTTGTCCGAATAAATGGAGACAAAATCAAAATTATCTGTTATATAGGTACCTAGTGCCATCCACGAAGACGAGTAATTTTGTCAAAATTAGACATTAATGACATTGTAATAAGAGCCATGACGCGCATCGTGAATGACTCTACCTATAAATATTTATCAAAAACAGGCACTTAGTCCAAAAGTCTTGAGAAGTAATTCACTATTTATATAATCAACCTTCTTTGGCTCTTCCATTACTTTACACACACGAAAATAGATGAAAATTAAAACTCGTGAAAACCGCAAGTATTTTTCGGGAACTGAAAATTCATTTTTTCTATATACCTAGTAGGTGTTGTTCTTATAAGGTCTTACATAATTTTATGCGCAACAAAAAACTGCTCCACCTAGTTCTGGTCTTATAAAAGAAAATTGAAAGTACAATAGATTTCAAATCACAGATGATTTCAGAAGAAATAGATAGCTTGGTATTTAAAGTTTTTTTTTTAAATAGCCCGTTGATGTCCCACAGCTGGGCGCAGGCTTCCCCTTTCCTCCGGCCTATCCTGGGCATGCTCTTGCCACTCCAGCTGAAAACCGTAAAGATGATATGGTGATAAAAAAAATAGTCCATAACAATTATATATACAAATTAAAGATTTTCTAGATTATTGCCTAAAATTAGACAATTCATTTCAATTTACTTCAGATCAGCGCATGAAAACATTTCAGCCGCACTTAACCCCTCACTGTTATTAGCGGAGCCGATGAAGTACCTATAAACGATGCGTGTAGCCACCGCTGAAAGAGAGTTATTCCACCCCCCTCCTGCCTCGCGCCTCCCACCACCCCCCCGCCCGTCACTTCCAGAAGAAAAATGCTAACACGACCCGCGAAAACTATTCGTTATTTTGGCACCCCTGCCCGCCGTGTTTCTCTCAATTATGGCCCGCTGATGATTCACATTTACTCAAAATGTGAAAATTTGTAACAAAAGGTAGCTCTCTTTAGAGGAGTAATTGGTTTTTCAACCCCCGATGCAAAAGGGGTGTTATAAGTTTGACGACGATGTCTGTCTGTCTGTATGTCTGTGAAATCGTAGCTATCAAACCTATTGCGATGCGATTTTTTTCACGTGAAAGCTAATTTCCTTCCGGTAATTTTTAGCTATAGCTTATTAAAATCGGTCCAGCCGTTTTTGAGATATTAAACTTTGAAATGACAAGTTCGGGGGCTTTACAACTTTTTCAAGTTGGTTAGGTTATATAAGTAGGTAACAAAGACGAAAGACTGATCATTACTCCTTAGCAACTTTTTACGGAGACAATACAGATCGCATTCACCATCTCTTTCTTCCCTTGCCTATACTGTTTGATGTATAGAAATCATGAATGTGATTGTAATTCCGAGTACGTCAGACAATCGGGCTTGGATTTTCCTTCAAAAAGTTCAGATTATCGGTGACATTATTGAATCGTAAATATACGAACAGAAATATGAATACAGATACATCTATCAGTAGATGTTCTTAATAAAACTAGAAATATTATGGGCTATAAAGTTTTTATTGCTATTAAGTTATTTTATGTTAGTTGAGTGTTGCACATGCAAGAATTAATGGCACCTTGTCTATTGCAGTCCACAGACAGTACGCAGTCTGGCTTCCATCCAACGTATTTAACGGGCGACGTTTCACAAATTTCATTGAATTTGTCATTCAATTCGTAATATTCGCTATAGTGTACACAATTTATTTTTTAGGTAGGTATGTACGTAAACTCTGGCTTGCCACGTTACTTTGTTTGTAGTGAACATGGTACCTAACCACTTCAATACTTTATGACACAAAATCAAAATAGACATATAAAATCATGGGAATCATGTCATGGAAATTAATGTAGGTAATTTGATTTAATGTAATGTAATAATAGTATATCTTATCAGCTTACTACCATAGTCTCATAAGAATATTGTATAAACTAACAATACTTGGATCTACTCAGTTATCCGAAAATAAATTTTTTTTTTTTTTTTTTATTTGAAAATGGACAAACAAGAACAAAATATGAACTTATCCCTTTACGTTATCTCTACCAGTCAACCTTTGAGCTTGTCTTTGTGTAGGTTTGCAACGTATCACTACCGACCTAATATAACGCCTAGATATCTGCTGAAATTTTAGATTAGCGGATTTCTGTATATTTGTATGTACTTTAATACTTTAATAGGTAGGTTAGTTACCTATAGCTGTGTACACCACCAGTGTTAGTGTGTAAATGTTCAATCATAGTGTATAGCAAACAATCCCCCTGTCCCTCCTTCGAGCTCGCACGACCTCCTTGCTTAATTGACCTCCGCCAAACTGTCATCTCATACGTCTTCACTATCCCCCGCCTCAGCCCGGACGTTATTACGTAAGCCACATGTGATATGAGCTGATTCAGGCTAATTGCGTCTGCTGACGCTTGACCTACTTCCCCTACAAGGGTTGAAACACTTTGGACTAGGCATAAAAATGTCAACGGTTCTTAATTCAGGTAAGTAGAAGTGGGCCGACAAGCAATTACCTGATGGAGGCATTGTTAAGCCGCAGGTAATTACCGAGCGGAGTCTGTTAGAGCGTGTTTGCGCGGCGGCTCCGTTTCGCTAACGACGTCTCCGAGAGGGCGGTAGATAATGTACAACAAAGCGCTCACATGCCGGCGCAC
The DNA here is from genome assembly GCF_025370935.1 of Choristoneura fumiferana. Lineage (NCBI taxonomy): Eukaryota > Metazoa > Arthropoda > Insecta > Lepidoptera > Tortricidae > Choristoneura > Choristoneura fumiferana. The sequence goes on along the minus strand of NC_133479.1, from coordinate 14,609,454 downwards.
CGCACAAAAGAGCACCACACATAAATGAACAAACAAGACGTACATAGATAGACAAAGCACACAGGCACGTGAGGTCATCTCCCCTCATTAGGTGGTTAGTTTTCCGGGCGTGTCCGCAGACTCCGCGGGGTGTGAGGTGCAGGCGAAGGGGTGCGAGAGGGGGTGAGTGGACGGGAAGTTTCTTAATTAATCCCCGCAAGGCTGCCATTGGCCGGCGCCGGGAAGGAATCGGGCGGCCTCATCGCCTACGCGTTAATTGGGCGGGAAGCTGCCCGGCCAGATTAGGAAAACGGCCACGTTTAATGAAACTTACTTTTCTCGGCTTAGGTACTCCCGCGGGCGGAGGCGTTTTCTACCTATTGTTTCCCAGGAGCTTATATCATGCATGATTAGGTATGGTTATGACTCTTGGTTAATTAGTGATGTTTATTTTTTATGGATCTGCCAAATGTAGGTACATATTACATATAAGTGCAGCAAGAAATATTCTCAACTTTCAAAAAAAAAATCAATCGAGCAATTGCGAATTGCGATAAAACCTCGTCTGTAAAACTACATGAACATAGAGCAGTATCTACTTAAACGAAACCCCTTTTTATTACAACCCTTGCATAGTGTACAAAGATCCGAGCGCGACTTTATAAACTCCTAAATATTAAAATAACACCAACGAGCTGCATATTTTTTTAAAAGGCGAAAGATAACAAGCGAGTTAATAAATATTGTAGTAGGGAAGGAGTTTGCTCGAAACTAATATCGCTCTCGTCGCGTCAAGTGAACGTATAAAGCTCAGATTTAGCGTGAGCCGAGGGGCTGAGCAGGAGCGAACGCCCAGGTAAAGCACCTACTTACACCTCGATATACGGCCAAACGTAAATTATAATATTGCGCGTGTCGACGGTACCTAACCCTCTCCGCGAGCGACGTACGCGCGGCCACACGCTTTCGTATATGCTCCTAACATCTTTATATTTACGTATTTGATCCACGCATAATGGGCACCCGTATTTTTTTTTGTTAAGTTTAGGTAAATAATGAACTAACTACGATAATGAATAACTTGTAGATCTTCACTAAACTGAGTGTGGTTGCTCGAGATTTTCGCAGTAAAATAAAGCGTTTAGCTGCCTATATCTAATCCGATATGATATAGCAAACGCAAGTTTTGCGGCTGCGAGCTAAAAATGTAGGTACATAATACAAATGAAGTATGGTAATTATTTGTGCCTAATTCTTAACTGACGGCGTAATCAGGAGTTCTGGGTTTTTTAAAGCTTGTTGAGAAACAGGCTTGCGGGTTACCTAATGGTAAGCAATGCCGCCGCCTGTAGACATTGATTATCTTTTTTAAAAAACCAGTACCAGGCATTATTTTAAACAATCTCGTTGTTTTCGCCTTAACTGATTGACTGTGTTTAGTTCTATTTTGGTTGTAAACGAAACTTTCTAGTCTCCAAACGCAAACATCCCCGGTTAATGTAAGGGAAAGGTTGGCAAGGGTTGCGGCGGCCGAGCGTACCTCGCGCCGGCGTGTGTGTGCGGCCCACTGAAAGAAAAGCAATTTCCTCGGGGTGCGGGGGGCGGGCGGCAGGGTTTGGGGTCTCGCGCGAATATAATTTTCTTCATTTTTTCATTCGGCCGAGTTAATTCGGCTTCGCAGCGGACTCCGCTATTGATTAGGGCGCGTCTTACGTTTTAATTTGTTTGCGCGCGCAGCTCGATGCACCGCAGAGATGAACCCCCGCCCTAATGAAGCGCTGCTAACTAACCGGGCTGTAATCACGCTTCCGCGATTACAGCTGACGTCAATGCCAACTATGTAACCGCGGGCCTTGAGCGTGCATGAGCGACGTTGAGCGTCGCGCCATAACGCCGACGTCTTATTTTTATGACGGAGGTGTTTGAGAGGAAGCGCGCGCACTTTCTTTCTATTTTATTACGTGTCTGCGTAGTAATGCCTTCAAATTGGCTTTCAATTGTTTTTGTTGTGCGTATTTAACTATCTACCTACAAATAAGCACTTTATTCAACTTTATTGCGCAAATTTTTAAAGCAATCCTTAGCAATAGGTGTATCTATATAGAGAACGATGATTACTTAAGTAAATTAACACTTATAGATATAAGTACATATCTATCTAAATTAAACTATATGCGGCCGCCAAACCCACCCACACGAACCCACCAAGGGATATCACGTATCTCGGATATCAGCGCGGCGTCGTAATTAAGGCTGCATCGTCGGCGGGTGGCGTCGCGACGCCATTGGTCATCTACTACCCCCTCCCCGACCCCCTCCAGGCTGGGGGGTGCAAGGGGGGCTGAGAAACAACGCCGCCTGCATGTGACACATTAGTAAATGAGACGACATTCGTTACGCGGCAGCTCGGCCATTTCCTCATTTGAACGTTCCAGTCTTGAACTGGTGAGAGCTCTTGGTATGTTCTCGGATTTGTTTTGTGTCTCGGATACAGTTCAGATTATTCTGGGCAGTAATTCTAATGGACCAAGTTAAGCCCGGCGTGTATGCATCCATTTCTAACCCAGATTGATCCATCATCCCTATATACTTAAGATGTACTACCTACTAACGGATATTCGATAAGCAATGAAGAAATAGTGTCTTCGCCACTTCACGACACTCACGCTAGCTAAAGAATTATAGATAAACTACCGATATTAGGTAACCATCTTGTGATAATATTTTTTACAAGGCTGTTTCTGTTATCTTAGGTGAAAACTGCACAAAACTTTTGGTTGTCCGCGGCGGCGCAGGACCGAAATTCGGTGTGGGCAAGTGAAATTTTGCGAGGCCCATGATGGCACACCACACATTAGATGACGAATGTTTAAATGAGCAAAAAAACGAGAGACTGGAAATGATTCAACTATTTGTTATACGCTATTAACACACCAGCACGAAAGAAAAATTGACCAATAACTGCACTAACTATTATTCCCTCGAGAATAGAGTCGTGCGCCTAAGAGCTCCTCATCTACGTCATCCTCATCAAAGATCCTTTAGCAACAGCTTAATGTTTCCAATCATAGTTGGTTTTACCACTCTGTTAAGTTATTTGAATTACCAGAGGCCCTATTGCCTAACGTTTTTGACGCTCGCGATCACAATCAAATGACAGTTTTTGTATACGAAATCTGTCATTTGATTGCGATGGCGAACGTCAGAAACGTTAGGCGATAGACACCCAGGATCTCATCAGAGAATAGTGATGGGGAAAGGCACTTAATGAACAAAGGTAGGTACCTATATTGCTCATTACCTACATTGTCTTTGAACACTGTAGGTACTTATAGGAACTAAGAACGGGACCAGGGATTGTGCTTAAATACCTTCTTATTAAATTGAAAATTGCCTGCAAACCATCATGTTCGAATTTAATATTTTTATGTCGTATTTGTCGCTCGCGTGAAGTGGTCATGGGGCATTTTCGGGGGTCGCGGGATGAATATTTAATTCCCGTGTGTTTTCGACTTACCTAGTCCTGCACGCGTATGCCCATGTAGGTAAATACAGGTTGGAGTATCTAGTTATAATGTTGAGCTTAAATGTCTAACAATTAATAAAAAATACATACAGTTGGAGCTACATAGGTACATACGTGCACCGGTTCAAGTGAAAATAAAGTCGATCTTCTCTTCCAAATTTCTTCAAATATTTCCAGTAAGAAAAGTACAGTCGGTGCCCTAACATAAGTATCCACTTTTCTATGCAACTAGGATGAAAAAGTGGATACATACTTAAGTTAGGGAAGCGACCGTACCTGCCTAAGCGATTCCTTCACATTCTTCATTCGCGGAGTACTACTTATTTACCAATGCGGTTATTTTATGTAATTGTAAAGCAAGTATTTATACGAAATAGTATGTTTTGCCTTATACTAAATATTTATTGCACCTATGAGACAAGACAGTGCATATGTCCGAATGTAGGTAGGCAGGTACTTTCCTCATTCGCGAAGATTTAGTATTTGATAAGTACTTACTTAAATTTCTGAAAATTTCAAAGAAAGCCTTACACCTAACGAAATGATATTGTTCTTTTACGAGCAGTTGGACTGTGTGGAATGGTTAGTGAACGCAGCGCGGCAGGGCTTAACCTTGACCGGCTGAAGTCCCCCCGAGCCTACGCACTTCACGTGTTTCAGCTGACCCACTGTCCGTGGGCACACGCACTTGAACCCCGCTCGGCCCGCTACGAATAACCAACTGGCGATTTCGTTAAAGGGGTTCGGAGTTTTAAATATCAAGTAGAATAAGAAATGGGATTCCTAAGATTAAGAAGTAGAGTACCATTTAAATGTGACTGCCAATTAAATACGTGACGACTCAAATTTTATCGCTGTTTAACCAAGTAATGGAATATTTGACTAACAATGCCCCGGACCACCGAATTTGGCTGTGATTCTCGAATCGAGTCGATGGCGAGACGAAAGCGCTTCGTTCAATAAATCGAATCGCCGCCGCCCCCGCTCAGCCATTAAGCCTCTCGATAGTGGATATTCGCCGGTACTCACTTTGTTTTATTACTTTCATTTTATTGTTTTAATTTGTGTGCGGGTGCGCTATTTGCGTGCGCGCAGTTTGTCGCGCGCCCCGCCCACCGCGCGGCGGCCAATGGCGCGCGCCCGCTGGCAGCGCGCTCCCGCGCCCGCGCCCGCGCCCGCGTCCGCGTCCGCGCCGCGTGCGCCCGCGCAGACACCGGCGCGACAATGCTCATTGTTCCGAGCGATTCTCATTTTGTTTTACTTTCGCCAGCGTCATCGCTGGCCGCCGCGGCGACTGACGCGCCTCCCACTAAGCGATAATTTCAATGTCGCTGCGTATATTGTGATATTGACTGAGATTCCGCTCCGGACATGTTTTATCGTCGGAGGCGCGTTTCGTCAGAGCTACTCAATAAGCAATAAACCATTCGCCTCCGAGAAGTTATTTTAAAGTCTGACTGGGACTCGGATTGAGCCCACGCCTTTACACCTTTTAAAGGTTATTGTGTTCCCGAAACGTTCGAGATATTACCGTCAGCAGCCGCGAAAACTGCGCTCACAATGTAGGCCGGTCATAAAACATAACTCTACTGTAGAGTCTTCTTAAACGACTATTATGGAAATCGAAACAACACATAACTTATTATAAACTTTATTGAGTTAATTCTTGTATTGGTAATATAATACGATTGATTCTAGCTTCAATGCAGCTAAGCTAACTAAAGGACCTAAACATTCGCGTGAAGCGGTCATAGTCTCGAGCTAACTGGAAAGCATCCCCACGACAGCGCAGCGTGTTGTCGCACGAATAATATTTAAGGCGAAACTAAGCAATTGATAGTAAAATTGGACGGTGAAATAGAAAAATATCGCCGGGCGATTTCATGGATCGTGGCCTGGTAAAATATTCAATCGGGGCAATTCGGGTCCGCGTATAAATTCGACTCCGCCATTATTTGTAGCGTCCTCGCGACCGAAAATCGGTACAGTGATAGTCGTCATTTTTCTTGTAGCTATCGTTAATATTTTACGGGTGCGTGTCAACGGTTTATGGGCCCACTCTTGACACTAAAACGTTTTAACCGTACTCATATTGTTTATACATTTTACTATCCACTTTTTATTGTTTATAGCTACCCGAGAGCTGCGCGGGGCATAATGGCAGCTAGTTCGGCGACGGTTCGATTATATGCCATCGGACTTGATTTTATTATAGACCTTGATAGCTGTATGAAACTTTTTCATTTTATTGTTTTATGTTATGTTTATTTATGAAACTGAAACAGAGTGCGTCAAAGGGCTCATGGGTTACGACATAATAGGCCCCGTATCTGTCTGAACTGTTCAGCAATTTATCACTACTAGCTGTTGCCCGAGAGTCCGCCCGCGTAGAATTTCACACTTCTTACTAGAATTTATTTCCTTGGCTGTGTTTGGCTTTGTACTTTATACCTATACTTGTAATTTAAATTCCCAAATATTTGGTAGTTTAAGTATCTGTTTCTTTAATATAATGTGTTTTTTTTTGTTCTCAACTAAACTTTTGAAACTGACCAAAAATCTATAGCAGAGATCGATTGCTCTCTCAGAATCATGACGCTTCTATGTAACTAGCCCTAGCACAGGCCTTGATCTTTTTAGGCTGTTACTAATGTTACTCTTACTACCCAGCAGTGGGACACAGTTATAGGCTAAATTTAATAATAATAATAATAATAACTGCACACTTGTCTCTAAACGCTTATCTGGATCAATAGGTAATATAATAAGTCTTGATATTAGTGAAATATTAGCTGTATCAATGTTGTTGAATAAATCCATCCCAGCCTATATACGTCCCACTGCAGGGCACAGGCCTCCTCTCAGAACAAGAGGGCTTGGGCCATAGTTCCCACGCGGGCCCAGTGCGGATTGGGAACTTCACACGCACCATTGAATTACTTCGCAGGTTTGTGCAGGTTTCCTCACGATGTTTTCCTTCGCCGCAAAACTCGTGGTAAATCCGCACATGAATAAATAAATATGAAAAATAGTTTACTTACATCCTATTCTCAGACCTACCGAATATACACAAAAAAAAAATCGGACATTGTGACTCGAGAATTTTATATGTACTTATTAGATTTACAATTGCCCTGAATATCCTTTCTTAAAAGGAACCGGTCTTATCTAAGTGTAATTATCCACCCAAGTTTGCGAGCTCGGAGAAAGAATTGCTCTCGTCTTTGTGTGTGTTTTGTAAGAGCACTAACAGGGGGTGGCGGGCGGCGGCGCGGGAGGGGGGCTCACATGGGACGCGCTCTAATGAGGTGCCTGAAAGCGACAATGTCTTTGAGCAAAGCAAATGTGTACCTATCTACATACATAGAGGGAGGGGCTGTTGCTATTACATTACGTACCTAATATGGCTAGCTATATTTACATAGCTAATGTAGGTATGTAATTATTTATCGGATACGCTTTATCAAATAAAGCGAATCCTAAAAAGGGACGGGGACCCAGTTCCGAATTAAGAAAGGGTAGGTTTTATGTACCTAAGCTCTCCCTGATTTAAGGCGTTGATCTTAGCTTTATTTGTTTTCTTAGCGTCTAGTCGAATTTATGAGAGGGCTGCGTCGATTTCAGATGGTTGCTATTCAATAAATTACAAACTTGATGTAAACAAGCACTTCAAGTTGGTATAAGTGTCTCATTAAATTTATTAAATGTGAGCCGATTTTGATTAAGGTAGGTATTTGTACTTCCGGGTAGAGGTACTTATTCGTTCGATTGCCCTGGGTGTGTATGTGGGGACTGAATTTAATATCTCGATATGTAGAAGTATTGCGAATGTTGGCAGTAATGGATTAGCATATCAGAATGCTGTTACAAATGTGAAGCTCGCGGCGGCGGGCGGCGCGGGGCGCGCGTCCGCGGCGCAGATCTGCGAGGGTCGATTGCAGCTTCCGGATCGGAGTCGGTTTTAATTTCCCGCGCGCGGCCGGGCGGCAACTTTAAACGGCCGGAGATGAGCGCACTAATATCATGCAAGGCCCGGGCCGTCGCCATAGCGACGCACACTCAAATGACGTGTGTGGCGCGTGGTGTGAGGCTGGGGGTAATATGATTTGAGCGGCCCGGGCCGACACCCCCACCCGCTTGTTTGCTCTCCGATGCAATCGCGATACGAACCCCGCCCGCCGCCCGCGCCCACCGGCGACACATCTCTCACCTCCGTCGTCGATAACCGCATCGGATTCCTTGTTGCAAGCCACCGCATTCTATTGAAATTGATTCCCTTGCTCGCCTATCCTCCCCAGCTCTGCGATATCGAGTGCCAGCTCTAAACGCAATACACATACTGTCCTCGCGTCATCTTTTACAGTTTTCAGATGCATCGACCTCGTATCTGCGTACCGAGTTTACCGGCCTTGAAACAGGTTTAACTTGAACACCTTTGTCGACACAATTTAAGAAAAGCGTTTTAATATTACATTCATGGTCTTTTCGAGTCTGTTATGGAAGCACGAAGCGGCACCGGCTGCATTAGGGTTGTTTAATGTTGGCATCCGCAGCGCGGAAGGCTCGCGCGGCCCTAGCACCACTCATTGCGCTGTTTACGGTGCAAATAAATCAATCACGCCGGTCCCCGCACCTCGCGGTATAACAAGCGACGTCATATTCGCGCGTCGTTTTTGCTTCGCGACTCAATCGCGGTGTTGTCAGTTTGGCCGGAATGTGTGGCGATGGGCCGGCGCGGTGACAATTACGCGGTGAGTGTCGGCGCTCATTAGTTGCGGACACGCAGCCGCCTCATGTATCATGGAACGCGCGTCGCAAGCGCCGCCGCCCGCACAATAAAGCAATCAATCCGCACTCCGCACACCACTAGCCGCACTTTAGGGTTATGTGTCAGTCGCCTTAAATTTTCAGACATGCATTATGGTAGGTATCCCACACGACGTGTAGGGTTGGCAATACACTCTGTATACTGATTTGTGATGTACCTAATTTTAATTTTATTTATTTAGGGGCTGTTTCACCATCCATTGATTAGTGTTAACTGACGATTAAGTGTGGTGCCGTCTCCGTATATTCGAACAAAACAAATAGAGATGGATGAATGATGATGATGATTAGATGGATGGTGAAACAGCCCCTTAGTCTCTACTCTACCAGGGTACCAGGGTATCGCAATAAGATCCCGACAATGACTACGAGTATTAGCCTACAGAGTTGTAATTTGAGAGGACAAAATAACTAGCAAACCGGCACGACGTGACAGCCAGATCAGCGTTTGTAAGCATTACTTAGCTAATTTTCGCTGAAAGTCGTTAAAAAATATTTCTGTAATTTTAATTCACTGAACGTAGAACCAATCCTAAGCACATTGATGAACTGAAAACTCTAGGTAGAGACCTCCGACCAGATTTAAGATAGTTACCCGGGGGACCTAGCGAACGTGATCTGACCGCAGCTTTCGTTTGTCTTGTCGGTCTCCCCGGTGGGTTCCCATAGTTGGTTCAGGAATCAGAACAATTACGTGAGTACTAAAAACGCGTAATGTCTTGTTACGTGTAGAAGACGTCAATTACACGAGTTCTCTAGAAAACTTAGTGCAGATAGTTTAAGAGTTGAGGTGGGCACGTATAAGGCTATCCTAATAGGGTATTGTGACCGATCCGAGAGCGGGCTGCGCTCTCGCGCTGGTAATTGCGGCGCGGACGCCGGGGGCCGCGGATAATGCCGCGCGTGATATATGGTACTACGGCTAATAACAGAGCTGGCCAAAGCTGCGATTATCCCTTTACCCATCGAAGACGAATTCGTATCGATCGGTGCGACGCTCGCTCTCAGCTAATGAGCTCTGGATTTACTACTCATTATCCACTTTCGCCGCTCGCCCGGGGCGCGATGAAGACGTCGCGCCGGGCCGGGCGGCGGGCGCGCCGGCCGGTCCGGCGAGGCGGCCGCCGCGGGCGCACAATTTGCCGCGCTCGCCCGCCAGCGCCCGCAGCTCGCAGCTTTGTGTTTTATCCCCGGTAATTGCGCCCGACGCGAACCACCTCGAACGGCCACCACACGACCAACGGTAGTGGATAATTGCGCTATTGTTGCTCGACTCCGCGGCGACTAGCCTACAAATCGTTTTCAAGGAAGTACCTGCACCTAATTCCGCTGCTAAATTAGAAGGTTCCAGCAACGAGCAAAGTTTGTTATCGACAATTAAGTTAGATAAGAAAATTTATAGTTTCATTGAAACAGCGCCGATAATAGCGCATCGCATGTGCTTTCGCGGCGAGGAACGTGAGCGAACTCTGTACTTTGACGTAATTTCTTTTGAAACTCGTATTAACGACTAATTTGATTTGCTTTCTATGAATTTATACAATCTTAAAAATTACGGAAGTTTTAATCACTCATCAGAGCATTTTTTAATACCTAGGAGGTACAGTCGATTACACTTTAGTACCTTGTCACTATACGCCTTCTGACAATTTTATACAAACTATCAAACATGACGTGACGGCGGCAAGGTAGTAAAGTACAAAAAAAAACCAAACCAATTATTTTTTTATTTGACTGGATGGCAAACGAGCAAGTGGGTCTCCTGATGGTAAGAGATCACCTCCGCCCAGGGGTCGCTCGCGCGACTAGGGGTATTGCAGATGAGTTGCCAACCTAGAGGCCTAAGATGGGATACCTCAAGTGCCAGTAATTTCACCGACTGTCTTACTCTCCACGCCGAAACACTTGTAAGCACTGCTGCTTCACGGCAGGATTAGCGAGCAAGATGGTGGTAGCAATCCGGGCGGACCTTGCACAAGGTCCTACCACCTGCATTGTATTTCTATTATCTTTTTTATCTGATTCACAAGCACTTATTTATAACTTAAATACTATTTACATTGCTTTAGATCAAGTCTTTCAAGTCGAATTAAGTTACAATAATATGTTCTTAAAGCTTGTATTAAAAATGTCGTTTTTAACTTTTATTAAACTTTAAAACTTATTCCTAACTTAAGTTAATAATATTTCTCTTTTATTCACACATCAATGATAATCATGTAGAGAACAACACCAACTACTGTGTAACTTGAATTGAAAGTCGTGTAATATACAAAGAAAACATAGTCCTTTAATACAATACAATACAATACCTTTAATTTAAAAGCTCAAACAAATGTAAGTGTCCTGTCCATTGTAAAGAAAGTAATAGCATCTTTTTATGGATATGTGTGTCTGCTGCTGATTTTACGACACGAAGATTTCCGAACCCCTGCATGGGTCGGTGTGTCATCGGTATCATAAGGATTACATATGAGTCGATCACTTCGCTGCGCATACGTCCATGTTCTAACTCTCAGGTTCTGGCCCTATACTACGAAATACAAAATTCGAACTTCGTATCTTGCCGTCTAGCTGATGCTAATATTATTAAATACGAGAGTGAGAGGGACAGTTTGATACGAACTTCAATTTTCAACGATCAATTCGGTATTTTTTTACGTTTGTTACTTCAGAACTCCGTCAGATTTTGTTGAAAAAGTAATTGATTCTTGTACTTTCAATTGGATCAGATTGTCACCAAACCGGGATCTGATGAGTGAATCCTGGTGAAATTGCGGAAACCCTACAAATTGCGTGGGCAAATTTATAGTGATTTGGGTACTTATATTTTGTAGTATTTACCTAACTCTTGATTTTGGTCTTAGAAATTAATTTTTGGTGACGTGAACTGATTTAGAAGACCACAAATGGTCCCCAAATGGAAATCGATTGAAGAAAAAACAACTTGAATTTGAACTCAACAGGTAATATGTACCTATACCCTTTGTCGTCAGGTGGTTGGGGCGCGGATCAATGTTCGTACTGTCAGAGCCGCAAGCACGAATGCTGCTGGGCACAACGGCGGGCGCGCTCGTGGACGTGGGCGCGGGCGACGGCGAGGTCTCCCGCCGCTTCGCTCACCTCTACCAGCGGCAGTATGCTACTGAGATCTCTGCCAGCATGAGGAAGACGCTCAGCGCTAAAGGATTCACGTGAGTTAACCACACGTTCATCATCAGATGGTTGGGCTTGGGTAAAATTTGTTCGTGCTGTCAGGGCCACAAGCACGAGTACCTACTGCTGGGCGCGAGGAACTGTGAGGCTTCCCGCCGCTTTGCGCACCTCTACCAGCGACAGTATGCTACCGAAATCTCCGCCAGCATGAGATAGACACTCACCACTAAGAGATTCATCGTTCGTTATCGGATGGTTGGGCTGGGGTCAATGTTCGTGCTGTCAGAGCCCCAAGCACGAGTGCTGCTGGGCACAAAGAACTGCGAGGTTTCCCGCCACTTTGCGCACCTCTACCAGCAGCAGTAAGCTACCGAGATCTGCTGATGCTATGTAATTTTGCACACAAAGTCCGAAAAAGCTAAGAGGTGAAAAACCGTAGGCTCCAACCCACGGCCCTCTGTTTGATAGGCCATAGGTCAAACCACTAGGCTATTGCGGCTTTTTTACTAGCATGCTTATTAGCAAGCTAGTAACCTACCTGCTTCTAACTGCATGTGCAAAATCCTTACGTTGTTGCAGTATGCTCGACACGGAGGACTGGTGGCGCGAACAGAAATTTGAATGCGTGAGCATGCTGAACCTGCTGGACCGCTGCAGCCGGCCCAAGACCATGGTGCTGCAGGCGCGCCGCGCGCTCGCGCCCTCCGGCCGGCTGCTGCTCGCGCTCGTGCTGCCCTACAAGCCCTACGTTGAAGGTACGCGACAGAACAGACTAGATGCTCCGCTAGGTAGCCTTGACTCGACGACTAAAAGGCCCGCTTTCATGGTTAACTCTATCAATAATCGTATGTGGCTAAGTCAAGGCTGTCGAATTGGGCAGCAACCTTGTTGTAATTGTTCTAATATTTTTTTTATATTTTACATATTAATAGAAACTGTTATTTGAAGAGGATTATTACCAGAGAACGGAATTTTCTTGGGATTTTTTGAGTTGTCATAGTGACTTCTCACTTATCAACTCTACCTAATAATGTCGATATATTAGACTTTAAATTCGTATCGTAAACTTATCATGTTATGTAGAGCGTTCTTTTTCCGCATACAAACGGATATTTGACTAGAATAGTTTAAAACCGGAAAATATGAAAAAAAAAATTCTATTTCTTTTATAGAGACATAATGGAACACTTGTTAACATTACAACAGAAGAAGAACTGAACTGAAATTATTAAATTAGAAATTGTTATCCATTCATTGTTCATTGCAATGTCTATTTCACATTTTAAACTACTCGAAAGTTAATCGTGATGAAGACGTGGTGGCCTAGTGGGTTGACCTATCGCCTCTCAAGCAGAGGGTCGTGGGTTCAAACCCCGGCTCGCACCTGTGAGTTTTTCGAAATTCATGTGCGGAATTACATTTGAAATTTACCACGAGCTTTGCGCTGAAGGAAAACATCGTGAGGAAACCTGCACTAACCTGCGAAGCAATTCAATGGTGCGTGTGAAGTTCCCAATCCGCACTGGGCCCGCGTGGGAACTACGGCCCAAGCCCTCTTGTTCTGAGAGGAGGCCTGTGCCCAGCAGTGGGACGTATATAGGCTGGAATGGATGGATGGATGGAAAGTTAATTGGAAGAGATCGCTTTTTAACTTAAGGTCACCTATTGTTTACCTCTACTTTTAATCTTCTTTAGTACCTATGTTGTATCGATATACATATGTATGTATATCGGAAGTCGATAAGTGAGAAGTCACTAGGACAGGTCGAAAAATGCCATGAGAATTCCGCTCTCTGATTATTACTTATGACCTACACGCTTGCGCGAGCGGCTTGAATCTTTTCCAGAAAACAGATTTCATAAAGTCCATTTGTATTCCTTATCAGCATTTTCATGTCAAAATTTCAGTGACACCGGACCACAAGCCCGAGGAGCGGCTGCCGATTTCCGGAGCGACGTTCGAGGAGCAAGTGCAATCATTCGTGGAGTTCATGCGCGACGAGTGTGGGTTTGAGCTGGTCACGTGGTCGCGGGTGCCCTATCTGTGCGAGGGGGACTTCGCCCAGGCCTACTACTGGCTCGACGACTCTGTCTTTGTCTTCACACCCACTGCGCAGGCCACGGAAACGCTATAAACGCATGAATGTACATACAATAGTCATGCTGTTACTGCCGTTATCTTCTAAGTTTCGCTGCAGTGCGGCAAAGATATTAATGAAAGTGGGTTACGTTTGCTTGAAGACGCTTTATTTTAATGAAATTATTATTATTAGCTTTACATTATTAGTGCTTCACAATACAAACTTGCTTTTCTTTTGAAACTTTTTTGCACGTTCATTAAGATCTTTATTGCACTATAGAAAGGATACGTTTTACTGGTTTACGTCATCCGAAATGCGTAAACGCTAGCTAGCTTTGTTGCATATGTGCAGATTTTCCTAAGATCAGAATATTGGAAATCTTTTTTACTATTGTTATATTTGAAAAAGAGCTGGAAGTAATGAATAGGCAAGGTTAGGTGAGAAATCAATCATATAAATATTTTGGCACATTCCTTAGTCTGCGATATCGTAAGCGCTTTGGAAAATGTCAGGACAGCATACTAGGTATACTGTCACACCATTCTAGAGAAAATGTAAACAAAGACGTCATCGACCCGACCAAAGACAATTTTGTTTTTGTATACTGATTAAAGAAACAAGTCTTATAATTTCAGAATCACACTATAAATAAACATTTATCGCGATGGCTTTTGGTAAAAACGACGCTTTTTGGTTCAATTTTGTGTTTACCGCATAAGCCTACTGTTTATTTACTTATATTATTAGCAGTAGGTACCTACCTATGTTACAATTTTTAGTTTAAAAATTGATGAAAAATTCTTATAATCCAATTCATCAATCGATTACGAAAAAAAGTCAAATTTGCTTCCAGCTCAAATCCGCCGCCACAGAACAAAAAGGTTTTTGATTCGAGAAATAACGTCTTTCAGGATTACGATTTTTACGAATAATAATTAAATACATACGTAAATCAAGTAAAATATTGCTAGAAAATGTGTTAAGACATCAAGTTAAAGATATGAAACACCCGATAAATGTAAAAAACTTATTCCATGGTTTGTATAGTATTTTTCTTCAAAAAATAGCACGTCACTTGTGAGTGTCAAATCAAAAGGAATTGAAATGTTTTTTAAATATAAATGTCGCGTACCCAATAAACGACGCACCACATTTTTGCGATTGTTAGTGTTGTGTCCTTTAAAAAAAAACTTCAAATCATTTTAAATTGTATTGTTGTAAGGCATCTGAACATATTCCATCAATATATTTTCCGACAGACTGTCAAAATTACTAATATTTTTAAAAATATTACACTTAAGTATCACAAGTACTACTAATAAATAAAATAAGCAATTGTTCAGTTGTCTGTATAAAAAAGGGGCCTGAAATTGATGGGCGCCTGACAAACTCGCAAACCGAAACGCACATTTTTATCATCGAAAAAATGTTTATAAATATACATTTTACTGGTAAGATAGTGATAAATTGAATTGAATTTATTAGCCTTTTTATAGATGTTTACTACTTTTTCTACATTATAATACTAACTAGGTGTAATTCTTGTATCTAATGAATAAAATAAATTATTATAAAAGATATTGTTTATCATCGCTAACGAAAGGCGAGTTGAAAAAGTTTGAAATTATATTTATCCCAGCAATAGAGATTGTGTTCTAATTTTAAAAGTATTTATAAATTGAGTAGTTATAATGTATCATCATTCCTACCAAATACCGCCATTTAATGTTACTTCTATTTGTGCATGTTCGTGTCATTGTGAATAACGATTTCTTTGTTGTATTAATGCTAGCATTCCATTAAGTCGTAGAACTACTTAATCATGTTTTGAAATTTGATTTATAAAAAGGTGCTTTCTATTCTGTACCCCGACGTCTTCGATATAGATTGTATTGTATAGTCTTCGATAAATAACTTGTGATGCAATGTGATGTAACGTAAACAAAATCAAACAAGACTTATAATTTTCGTTTAATCTGTGAAAATCTAAGAAGACTTAATAATTTTATTCGATCTGCGGGGTAATTTATCGAGTAACGCCTTAGTTTGGCGCTTAGATATTGTTTATTTTTAATTATGTTTTCAGAAGGTGAAAAGGCACCTTGAAAGAATAACTTTCACCCTAGAAATAACCCCACAGAGCGTATGCAAGATATTGCGGATGCGTTTCAGCACAGACGTATATTGTTGTAATTTTAAAACTTTGACTTGAGTCTGGGTTCCTAATGCTACCGAAAACTATATTAATTAAAGTACTGGATCAATTAAAATAAAAACGAGAATTAAATATTTTTATTTATTACTAAGCACTGATTTCTCAATCCACTATATTACCACGTTTACAAGATAAAATAAATTTTAATTTCGGCAAATAATAAGTTACATGGCAAGGCCAAATATAAATCGATTTAACAACATATGCACGATAGTAATTAAATAAAATAACTATTTCAAGTATAGTCCGCGCGCTATTTTATTAGCATCAAGTAGGGAGTATCGTTCTAGTACAATCAGCTGCAGATATATCATAAAGGGAATGAGGTCCAAAACTTATATGAATATACTCAACTAAACCAGTATTATTTTTAAATGCGGCTTTTTCTAGCGTCTGTCAAAGAGAGCTCTAGGAACGACGAGCATTAAAATAACGTAACCGGGTCAATCAACTTTTTGTCGCCTTGGTCACGTCTCCTGCGTTACCTATTAAATGTATAATTTTTATGTATATTATGTTAGAAGTTGTGACAGTTTTAAGGCAATTCCTTTTTGGCTCATCTCGTAAATGTGCTATAATAGTATAAATTGCAAACATTTTTCTAACAAAGTTTATCACTGATGTCTCCCGAGTTACAGGAGAGAATAACAACACTAAAAAGGGGATTGATCCAACTACGTTAACAATACGTCAAGTAAATTTTAGCGAAAGAAATCGCGCGCTGACTTTAAACATACTTACTACATTTTGATTGCATGTAAATGTCAAAATTAGATTTTGATCAAATTTTTATCACAGGAAACAAGGTGCCAATTTGAATACAGAAACTTTTAATGAAAAGTTAATCTAAATATAAAAGATACATTATCTTAATATATTATTCAAGCATTATTTAACCATATTCAGAATTATACAGATCAACCAAATCAGTAGGTAAGGTATAATTAGTTGATGGATGACTCACAATCTGAGATGAGGTGAATAGTTCGCGGAATGATTGCAAATGAAATAGATATTTGTCTTTTGACCAGCCAAATGGAGAAAGCATTTAAATAGTTTTATTTAGTCATTCCCTGAACCATTCTACCTTAGGTCTTATGACGATGCAGATCAGGATCAATTTGAAGAAATGAAATTTTTGCCACTTCGGATAATTTAGTACTTAATGCATTACAAAAATCCGCAGCTATAACATAAGTTACTTTGAAAATTACCTTTTTCGTGAAGTGGTTAATCATCAGACAATCAGGCAGCGTTGGCTTCTAACATCGAATTAAACAGAGCTCGACCAAAGCAAATGTTGAGATCAAACAACTCTCGAATAATTCAGAATCAGATCATGTTATGAAATACTTTTATCAGTCTGAATATAAATTTCTAATAGGTAATAAATTATTTTTCATCCAACACTTGTTGTTAGTTTCTTTGTTACAGATATTCTCCAATTTATTATAAAAATGTTATGAAGTCCATTTTT
The DNA here is from genome assembly GCF_025370935.1 of Choristoneura fumiferana. Lineage (NCBI taxonomy): Eukaryota > Metazoa > Arthropoda > Insecta > Lepidoptera > Tortricidae > Choristoneura > Choristoneura fumiferana. The sequence continues at coordinate 14,592,193 of NC_133479.1, read as the reverse complement.
GACTAGAACGCCTTATTCTAAATACAGAGTGAGATTCTTTTGATATTTTTTAATACTTTTTCAATGATTTTATCGACGGTCATATAAACTTAATACTACTTAGAAGCGAAACCAATCTGACCTCAACGTAATAGCCTCGTTATAGTCGTATAAGTAAAGAATAATGAAAACTATACGCTATGTCAAGTACGAAAAATATACAATCACCAATTTCAAATACAATAAGTGCTTCTATGGAGTAAAGAACGGGGGTGACGGGTCGTATTAAAACTTCTATGTCCCTAAAACAGCGTCAATGTAGATAGACCCAATCCCGCTTCCGGCCTGTACTCTAGTAGAAACAACAAGAACTTAACAATACAAAAAGCTGCTTATAACAAGAATCGACAATAGTTAAATAATTTGATGTTATGCGACTAAAATAAAGTTCGGCATTGATAAACAAACGCCCCACAACGTCACACACCTCGGATGTGATATTGTAAGTCAGCATTTCCAATACATTCTCTAATTTTAAATTACATTACAGTACTAAGATACAAAATTTTAAGTTTAAAGTAGGCTTTGCCTAATTATTGCACTAGCAAACTTATGTAGTTCATTATTTCACTTATGTGATGTTTTGGAAGTAAATAGCAACTTGCGTTGTTATTACATTGTACTTAACCCTACTGCACACTGAGACAGCGCAAACCCTTCAATAAACGAACAAGATTTAAGCGTTTCTCATCCACAACCCACGAGACTCCACCCGATACATACAATCACATATAACGGTTATGATTATGACCAGCTTTTAAGCATATAATTACTTGAAAATAAAATATATAATTTTAAATAAAAATGTGACTGGCAATAGTTAGCCTCGTAAATGCCGCCCGGTGTGCAGTCCACACACAGAACCTAACCTTATATTCACAGGCAATACTAGCTAAGATCGACATGAAAAATTGCAGTCTTCAATAAGATACCTTCCTATCATACACGAGACAAGACTTGGCGCATCAAACATCATTATTTAGTCTGATTTAAAATTATCCAGTGATTTTCTAAAAAAATATAATATTTAATAAAAAATAATAATTAGTCAAAATTGTAATCTCATCCTTTAAAACATTCACTTCTTGCTCAAAATTCACTATGTACCTTTAATTGGAAATTATAATCATATAATTCTTCAACAAACAGACCTATTGTAATAGACAAAAACTGACTTACACATATTTATATTCATATTGATGTCAAGATTTCGCTCAGTACTACCCCTATTACACTTCTATCACAGTGTAAATAATGCACTTACGACAATACAGTGAAATAAAGGACGAAATGAGATATGGGATCAATAATCGTAAAAAGATCTTACACCATAACATTCAAAGCAATAAAGCAAAGCAACATACACAATGTGTTCGAACGATTAACAGATAAAAGACATTTACTTAACAAAAACGTTAAAACGAATATTTTATAAAGAATACAACGTATACGTAACACAAAACCGAAACGGCTTGCAGGAATATTTATATAATAATTGTAAAGCAAATTTTCAAAAAAAAAACAAAATAACTACACATAGTTGCTCGATTTCGAGTTTTACATAGAAGCCACATCTATAGAACGCACAAAATATAGAGAACTCTCATTAAAATGTTCAAGCAATTGTCAATTGTAGCTTTTAACTTGTACTTTCATCGATTATGATATCTTATATTGTGCGATCAGCTAACAAGACCGAGAATCCTGAAGTAAATCAGGCTAATACTATTTTTGTAACGAACAATCCACTGGTTCCGTTTTTCATAAGAAAATACTTGAATATAGAAAACATTCAAATAGTTCAATATAAAATGCCATACAAAAGTACCTACTCCTTTGCTACTCGACGCTTTCTATATTCAAGTAGCGTTATAACGCACTCGCTTTTGAGCTTTAAACCATAGCGTTATGCCGAGATAATTTCAAAATATTAGAACGAGATACAGCAAGTATGCCTGCCCACCTGTCCGGGTACAACGATTGAAGTCGCGTGATAGTGTCTGCGGGGAGCGGGAGGCTAGTTGCCGCTCACGATCTTACGGCTTTCCAGTTCCTCCATGTTGTTCGAACTGAAACATATTGTTTTCATTTTTAAATAAACACTTTCTATAGTATATTTTTTATCGAGGGACTAAAATAAGCCAATATATACCCGAGGTGGATAGCCACCCGAGCTTTAGCGAGGGTGTCTATTTATCCGAGGGTTTATATTGACTTTTAGTCTGGAGGTGAAAACTCTATTTTTCACTTCGATTGCGAGAAAAACATCATTCAGTCATTTCTGAGAATGAATTAATGCGTTTCTTATTCCTCCAGTCCATAAAACTTCCATAGGTTTTTATTAAATAAATCTTTCTAGATTTCGGCGGCAAAAGATTATCAATAATGTCTTTTGCTCTTTGCTCGACATCATAATTTTCACTATCACTTGACAACATTGTGAGAATAATCAATTTATACCTGGGCGACCGAGCTTTGCTCGGGCTAAAACTCGGTAACAATCGTTTTCCCAGAGATAAGACTAAGTTAGATCGATTTTTCATCCCCGAAAACACCTACATACCAAATTCCATCGAAATCGTTGGAAACGTTTTCGAGATCCCCGAAATATATTTATATATACAGTTGTGTGCAAAATAATAGCAGTTTATGACCTGGGTACCTAGTTTCTAAGATAAACAGGTACTTAAAAGACGGCCTTATATTTACAAACCATTTACTTACCTAAAGACTATGTGTTCTGGCCACTGAATCGATTTTTTTTTCAAGTTTGAAATGTTATTTTCGATTTTCTAAAAATTATGTTCCATATAAATAGCAGTGTCATTAAAATGACTTAATTACGTAATTTTCTCCGGCCGGATAATATAGAATTACAATATAGAATTTGATGCTGTATAAAAGTGATTACTGCTAAAAAACTATAAACTATAGGAAGGGGATGGCATTTTTCCAGAGAAATGAGAAGTTTGATTAAAAGTCTGATAAAAGCAGGAAAAACATATAAAGTTGTTCAAGAAATTTTAAAATATATTGCTAAAATGATCAGTAACGCTCTGAAGTGGGAGGATAAATTTGAAACCAGAGGTAGAAAAAAGGCTACAACAAAAAAAGGACTTAAGAATTGTGCGTTTGTCGTAAAACCATTTCTGTCGTCAAAACACATTCAACACTCATTAAATTTAAATGTGAGTAGTTCTACAGTTTGCCTTCGACTCGTTGAAGCTGATCTGCACGCCAAAAGTCCGAGGAAAGTCCCACTGCTGACTAAGAGGCACATAAAACAGAGGCTAATTTTTGCCAAAGAGCCTGTAGATTGGCCTATGGAGAAGTGGCGTAATGTTTTATGGAGTGACGAGAGTAAGTGATGCTGTTTGGATGTAAAGGTTGTCGAGACTACGTGAGAATACCTCCCGGTGCCGCTTTTATGCCGCAGTATACAATAAAGACCGTCAAGCATGGCGGAATCAGTTTGATGGTATAGAAATGTTTTTCTTACTATGGTGTAGGTAGAGCCTATCATAGAAATAATATTTAAAGAATGTTATTTAAACAAGGTGCTTAAGGACGTGATGTATCCATATGCCACTGATTGTATGCCACTAAGTGGGTTTTCCAGCAAGATAATGTCCCAAAACTCACTAGTAAGGTTAAGAAAGAATGGTTTAGATCTGAGAAAGTCAATGTTTTACCATGGGCTGCGCAGTCGCCGGTCCTCAACCCAATCGCGAACTTGCAGACAGATATTAAAAAGTAAATTGTGTCTTGAGGGCGGTAAATAAGGAATTACGAACGAGCCTTAGAAGCCCCAAGTCGAAGACTGAGGGCTTTAATGAGTCGATGTTCGTAATTCTAGTACCGCCCGTGCGACATACAATGTTTTTCATCACATTTTCGAGTAAAATTGTATATTTGTAAAAGAAAAACAAATATTTTTTTAAAAAATTCCGATACCGCTAACTGCGCTCTTGGCAGCGCCAGCTCCCCGCATTATTTTGAAAATGGTATTTTAAGTTTTCTTAGTTTACGTCAAATATGTGCAATTTTAAGGAAGTTTCATTCGATTTAATATTATTAGATATTGAACAGTCCGGCCAAAACAATATATTCTATTTAAAGTCATATTTACATAATTTATGTGTAATTTTGTCTCCACTGCTATTATTTTGTATACAAGAATTGCTCGTTTAAAGGTATTAGATTTTAATCGTTTATGATTTACGCTCTACAACAATTTCAAAGTTTTCACGGTAAGTAATTTTTTCCAACCAGACACAGATATAACAAAATCGCAACGGCAAAATGGTCCATACACAAACTGGAATAAATAGAATGGCGCTACCTTCTATGCGGAAAAAGCATATAACTAAGACCAGGTAGACTAAGAACGTAACATTTTCGTCATGAAAATGGTCCACACACAATCTTATTTTATTCTAAGAACTAAGCAAGTACTGGCGGTTTGAGTTTATCTAAGACACTCGAATTAAATTAAAAAAATAATTACTTTTACTCCCTAGGGACTAAAGTACTCACTTTACTCCCGCCTCGTAATTACTCTTTTTACTTTTAATACTTTTCGAGCATTAGAATGAGAAGTGCAAAATTTAGTTTCTCTTCTGTGGGCCCATGTCCTACTATAAACTTTTTGTCATATCTATGAGTGAGTAAAGTTTTACTTTTGATCAACATTTTTTTTCTGCAGCGAAAATAGCCTGTGAATCGCAACTGTCTTCTAACCTACGGCCCAATTTTCGGCTTCTTCTGTCTCTTTCCAGTCAAGAACAAATGAGCCAGCCTCTACTCGTGGCAGTAGAATAAAAAATCTAAGATTTTACTACCTCATATGGAAATTCCATAAAAATTACATCATGGCTTCATTTATAGCTTCATTTATTTAAAGAACATCTGTGCAAAATTTGCTTTCTCTAGATTTAGCGGCGACTTTTCGGGATATACATTTACTTACATCCGGATATTACATTGGAATAAAAAGTAGTCTTTATTTTATTCCCGTGATTTTGCTACCTGCATACCTCGTTTCATCATCATCACACACATACATGAACAATCACGTTTATAATATTAGCAAGACAATCTCACCGTAATTTGTCGTCATTTTTCCACGAGGTGACTTGAATGTGTGGGGGCGGTAAGTAGCTGCGCAGTGACTGCACCAGTTGGATAGTGTCTAACAAAACTGAAACAGCAAATTGTTCAACATTCATGTTGTGTTATGTACAGTCACCATCTGATATTGCGAAGCAGGCAAGGTGGTCAAAAATATCGCCACATGCACTCAGGAGACTATTTCTCAAAAAGTTGTCCAAAATAAAAATATTTTATTATATACTAGCTGTTGTCCGCGGCTTCGCCCCCGTTGTTATTTTTCTAAATTTTCTTTCATAAAAACCTTCTGCTGACAATAACGAACATAACAAAAAAGAATTAGTAAAATCGGTCCAGCCGTTCCCGAGTTTTGCGCTTAGCAACACATTTTATGATTCATTTTATTTATTTATTATTATTATTATTATTTATTCCTGACGCTATTTCAACACAAAAAAAGTAATATTATGTTTAAATATATACAAAACCTTGTGGTAAAGGTGATAAAAAGCCAGATAATCTTTGTTGTTGGATCCAATAGAAAGTTTCGATGTAGGTAGTTACAAAATTACGTTTTTTTCCTCACAAGATTCGTGACGTTTTCCTGACGTCGTTTTATGCAGTTTATGCTTTATGATCTCGTCCATAGTGTTAATAATTTCTTGTCAAAATTGATTTCTTGTCAATTTCGTGACGGGACAACTTTTTGAGAAATACTCAGGTATTAGATGCATTAAGTTACTAGAGTTCATGTTGCGATATTTTTGATCACGTTGGCCGCTCCGAAACATCTGATGGCGACTGTTCGCTGGGTGGCGTGAGACGTGTTGTTTCAACAACACCACTACTAATAGATGGCCATTCCGAACATCAATAAATACCACACGGGCGCAAAATATTATATTTTACAAGCTTTTATTTAACTTGCAACATAAGTGTATGTGTATCTGATTTCAAAAAATGCAAATAATTTGTCAACCACAGCAGTTTGTACATAATAAATGTAAGCCCAGTAATGCTCCTAAGCAGTCTGTTCTATTACTCAAAATTACATTCTAAGAAGACTGTGGCGATTATCCACTTAAACACAGGTCCGTGGGTACTGGGGGTTGCACTGAACGGAGTGCGTCGCATTTTATGCTTATCGCTTGGCGCCCTTGAGGTCAGATTTCAGTTCAGGGCCGTTGCTATCGTAATTTTCACTGTTTGTTGTTGTTATTTTTGTTGGGTCAAATCTTGCAAGTTTATTTAGTCCTACTTCCGGTGGTCGGATTGACTTGAAATTTAGCATACATAATGTAAATTGGATGAAAATTCAATTTGAACAGAAACTTTTGTATATTTAATCTGGCAGGCGTCTTTTGACTAAACATCATTTTTGTGAGGGAGTGCAAATTCTATACTTGTACTATTAGTCATTCAGTGGTACGGGTACTGACTCTTCTGAAGCTGTTCGCTCTGCTTGCCGTAAGGCTTGCACATGGCGGGGCGCACGCAGGGCCGCATGCGCTGCAGATTGCGCGCCAGCTCCGCGAACGCGCGCACCACACGCTCCTGCCCGCCGCCCGCGCCCGCGCCCGCGCTCGCGCCCGCGCCCGCTCCGCTCGTCGCGCCCGCTGCCGCCGCGCTGCCGCCCGAGAGGGACTCTAGGCTCTCCAGATTTGCCCTGAAATACGGATGACACCAATCAACGAAATACTTTTTATGAGCGGTGAAAACATTTCTCCCTTAGATTTTCCGTGGCATACATTATACTTAAATATGTAGCTATGACCTCAGGTATTTGCCAACTCAATCAACTATTTTTTTAAAGCAGCAAAAATGTAATTTTGAAACTAAATAAAAAAATCCATTTCCCTGACCAAGAAACTCAAGGTTTCTTAACTTTTCTCCGACATTCCAGAAAGTGGGCATCAGTTAATGAATAACGTTACATGAAGAACACCCGTGACAATTAGACTAGACTTCATCACTATAATCAGTTAGCGCAATAGCAGCTGTACCTATCGCGTCGTGGTTATCTTACACTGGGGTGTTGTGCGTGATTGACCTTAGGAATGAACTAAAAAACAATTACTTTGCTCACTCGCGACCATAACGTAGCTACGTCTAAGCAACAAATATGCGTACATGCAGTTGCCCTACCTCCACTTCCACACTGTAAGAACACACACAAATCTAAAAGATATGGACCTCCGAAAAGTCACGCCTGATTCAATAAATTATTTACCTCAGGAAGTCAGGCAGCTTGTGGTCGTCACTGTAATGGCGCGCGGCGCGTGTACTTGTCGTGTTGCAAAGCGCGCGTCTGGTGTTGCAGCAACGGTTGCTGTATCTGTTACACCATGCTGCGCGTGACTTACCTCAGGAAGTCAGTCAGCTTGTGGTCGTCACTGTAATGGTGCTTCTTATCGGCGGCGGGCGCGGCGGCGCGAGGCGCGTGGTATTTGTCGTGTTGCAACGCGCGCGTCTGGTGTTGCAGCAACAGTTGCTGGTGCTGCGACAACTTGTCGCCGCGCCGTTCCGACTTCTCTGACGTCAGGCCCGCTGCAGTTATAATTAGAACTCTAGATCTTGCGTGAATTTTATTACAGGTCGCGTGGACGTCCCAGCGTACTAAAGCTGGACAAATACCACTTTTAGCTTCCGAAGAGCGCTTAAATATACTAATACAATATATTTTTTCAATAAAGTTTACTAATTATTATATTAATAGGCGGTTAAGGTTTCCCCACACCTATCCACACGGAATCATATCTAGTGAATCAAAAACCGTTTTAAATCCACATAATAAGAGCGAAAAAGATCGATTCCGCGTCGATAGGTGCGGTGAGACCAACACTAGCAGCTGTTATTGTCATGTACTAGGTATTTATTTATATTTTGTTTGTGCTTGGAAGTACATTGCGCGATAAAATCCGGAGTAGGAAAGACTCGACGAACAACTAGAGTTCATTACGATACTATAAGGGATTGTAGAACTACGGATCCTATAGAAGGCATGGTTATGGGGGTTAGCGACTCACTGAGGGCTGCGAGGTGCGGCGCGAGTGGCAGCTGGTAGTCCTGCAGCGCCGAGCCGCGCAGCAGCCGCTCCACCGCCGCGCTGTCCGCGAGCCCCGCCGCCCCCGTGTCTGTGCGTAACGTCAAATATTTTTTTTATTTCAAACCACATGCTTGTTTTCTCGTTCACACAACATGCCTTCCGAGGTTTTAAAAAGTAAATATAATGTACCCTATGTAGGGGGATCACGCCCATAATTTCAACTGCAACATAACCTCGACTGCCAAATTTTAATAGCAGCCAGCGTGCAGTTATGCCGAATGAAATTGTATTGAGATGACAGATATCGCATACAAAAACTGTCATTTGATTGCGATCGCGAGCGTCAGAAACGTTAGGCAATACGGCTTCTGGAATGAATATCACAATCTCGGTTTTTACCCGACTGCCCGAAGGAGGGTTATGTTTTTCGAGCGTATGTATGTCCATTTCTTTGGTCCTCACTGTAGCCTAAACGGCTGGACGGATTGTAACATATGAGGTATCATTGGATTCGTCATAACTGTCGGAGTGACATAGGGTATATAATCAATATGGCGTCTGCGAAAAAAAATATTTTGTATTGTAACAATATGGGAATCAAATGAAAGCTAATAATTAGCCCATTCTAAACATATTTGGGTTATAATACTTTTAATCTAACAAAAGCCGTGGTGGGGAAAAAGCCGTGGTGGCCTAGTGATTTGACCTATCGCCTCTCAAGCAGAGGGTCGTGGGTTCAAAAACCTCTGAGTTTTTCCAAATTCATGTGCGAAATACATTTGAAATTTACCACGAGTTTTGCGGTGAAGGAAAACATCGTGAGGAAACCTGCACTAACCTGCGAAGCAATTCAATGGTGCGTGTGAAGTTCCCAATCCGCACTGGGCCTGCGTGGGAACTATGGCCCAAGCCCTCTTGTTCTGAGAGGAGGCCTGTGCCCAGCAGTGGGACGTATATAGGCTGGGATGGATGGAATACTTTTAATCTACTATTTTCACAGAAATTTCAAAAAAGTATAAAATAAAAAACATTAAATTAAAAAATCCAAAAACCCGACAATAAAACTAAAAGGAAGAAAATAAGTCTAGTGGTCTAGAACTCTGTCAAGAAGCTCATTTAAGGTTCAACAGTCGGGACCCATTCAAATCGTAACCAGCTCAAAAAATCTTGGTAATGGGTCCCGACTGTTGAACCTTAAATGAGCTTCTTGACAGAGTTCTAGACCACTAGACTAATTTTCTTCCTTTTCGTTTTTAATTGTCGGGTTTTTGGATTTTTTAATTTAATGTTTTTTATTGACAGATAGTGACCCTGGGGGTTCCAATACTGCTGATGCGAAAAAACACAAATAACTACACGAAAAAATCATCATCAGCATCATATTAACTGTAGGACATAGGCCTCCGTCATCCCAAAAATTCACTCCTTGGTGATCATTTTTACATCTCAATGAATGTCTGTTGTCAGCCAGCCAGTGAGGATTAGTCAGTTATCCTAGGAAGTTCTTAGTCATTTATTAGACAGAAATTACTCTATCCAGCTACAGAATTATATTTTTACCAGGAATATAAGTAGGCTGCTGCGACAGATGCTGCTGTATGGACTTCTGTGTCATCTCAAGCTGGTTCTTGTAATAACGGCAAGCGGGGTTCGGGCAGTTCTGCACCACTTCCACTATGAACTCCTTCTCCATGCCAAACTGCTCCCTACCTATTGTGTAAGATTCAACCACCTGAAATAGCAAGGAACAAATTGACACAATAATTATCAGGGTTATGCTGCACTTGAAACCTAATCATTGAAGGTTCCCTTCATTCATCCAATGGGTCAATTAAAGGAGATTGACAAGGTTTGGACCAAATATTGCCCAGAAATGAAAATACCCTAAATAATTGATTTAGTTCCCATCAAAACAATTTTTTTTTCATGACTCATGGGATACATCGTAAAACGATTTAGTAGGCCTATACAATCAAGTTTAAGCCTACACAGTTTAGTGTTAACCTAAGGATAATGATGCACTGTGTCTGTGTAGCACTTAGTCCAACTCCATTTTCTTGGTCAAGCTCCTTTTTCTTGTAGCAGTTAACAACACAGACCTGTGTTTAAGTGGATGATGGCTGTTGTATGTCTTTAGTCAGCTCATATGCTGCCAGGAGGTTGTACATTGAGGTTGTACATTGCGGTTGTACATTGAGGTTGTACATTGAGGTTGTACATTGAGGTTGTACATTGAGGTTGTACATTTAACAAAAACAAAAAACCGCATTTATGTAAACCTAATTGAAATACAGGTTTGTACATTGTTTTCAACAAAAATGTATATATTTGGTTCTCAAACATTTCACGTTTCTTGCATCATCCACTTCTGTATATAAATCTGTGATTGTCTATGATTCAAATCACCATGATCAGTCAGAAATGTTAGGTTTAGGCAATATTTCTAATTATTATAACTGAACTTTTAGGGAAAGACTAACACCCTGTTTTTTGATTGCTCCTCTACCACTCAAAGGTTGACTGGCAGAGATCCCTGCAGGGATAAGTCCGCCTTTGTACTTAACACTACTTTTTTACGTAACCTTTTTGTTTTTCCTTTTGGTACAATAAAGAGTATAAACAAAAAAACAAGCAAAATAATTTAACAAACTTACAGCTCTGACAGTGGCTTCCAATCCCAAATGCAGCCCATGGGGCCCGTTCATGTGTTTCAACATTACAGCATTGGCAAAGTGCTCATAAGGAAGTATTATCTTGCCATTTTCTCTTAGTATCAGTCTACCCTGGGTGTCCAATCCTACTCTGGATGCCATCATTCTGTAAAAACACAAACAAACATTACTAACATTATAAAACTGAAATAAATTAAAATTATTAATTAATTATTATTATTATATTATATATATAAAGTTGCAAAATGAGACAGGTTGCCAAACATTATTCGCCGAAACATTAGGGATGTATGGGGTCCTTATTACAATACTAAACACTAACTATATCTAAACTATATCTACGTTCAGTGGAAGTGTAGAATGCTTCCACCGTCATAAATTTTAAAATAATAATAATAATTTAGTTCTGAAATATACATTTCAGGTCAAGTAACCATTAAGCTTTTGGATTTCGAAGGCAAGTTCACGTCTGCGCCCCCAAGTTAGCTCACACGCACTCATGTCATGCTCTGAAAGCAGAGCGGTACCGAGGGCATGGTACTATGTGGTCTACTACCCTAAAGTTGATAATCATTTGTATGTCATAAAACAATAATGCCAATAGACGTGTCTGTCAACTTGAAAGTTCAACTTTAGCAACATATTCATTTGATAGGAACTTGTTTAAAAATTGATAGACAATTTATTTGGCTGATGGTACATCAACATCTGATCTGAATAATGACTAGTTTAAAATAATGGTGAAATCTGTAGTAATTAAATAATTTCCAATGAGAATGTGTGCACTGACTGCAAGTATGCAGCGCTGGGCAACATGGAGGAGTCTTTGAGGTCGCTGAAGCACTGGAGCAGCTCAATGCTCGGGCTCCAGCCCTTGTTCTGCAGGTAGAGCTGCAGCAGCATGTACAGTTTCTCGGTGACGTAGCCCTCCGCGCCGTGCGCCGCAGCTGCGCCGCTACCCGCGCCTCCGCCGCTCGTGCTCTTCGCCAGCACGCTCTTCATAGTCTCCGCCAGATCCATCTTGTAGATGTCCAAGTAAGTCCTCTTTTGGAATCCTGCACCAAAACAAACACTAGCATATAATGCCAACCTCGGAAATCGATAGCGATACACGTTTGTGAGGAACGTAATACACTCCCACTGGCAACCACTCACCAGAATGATAGTAATGTGTATGCCCAGTCACTGAAAAACACTGTATTATCCTATGAAACAATAATTACGAAGATATCCATCTACTACTTTTTATAAAAAGATGGGAATTTGACGAGACTATCCTTTCTTCTTTCGACTTGACGCTGTCATTTTATTTTGATAGTGTTGTGGTAGAAACACCGAAACCTTGGAATTCGATATCGGTAAACATTTTACTTCCTAATTAACGACTTTTAATTAATAAATTTTGAAAAATATCTGCTTCTTTTCCATTTTAAGCATACCATAACAACCCATTATATTTTCTTTTCAAAGAAGACATCAGCATATTTCTAAACGAAGCCGTCAATATTTTTGACAGTACCATGACACTGACTTTGAGACAGAAAGAAAACGTGCGCGGAGCGGACCAGCCAGTGACTGTATGAAGTATTGAGGTTGTAGTCGTAACGTTGTAATGTTAACACAATAAATCGATCTTTGAATTCATTAGACTACACCATGGACGAGTTGGTAGTAGGAACTTATGAAGGCTTTCTCTTAGGCTACTCTTTGAGCTACGAAAATGAGGTAAGTCTAGTTAACATGCTTGTAATTTTATGATAGAGCATGTTCTTTTCGATATGGGTAAATAAAATTTTTATTACTTTGCAGAGAAACAAACTTAAACAAACCTTTGCTACGCATTCACATACTTCTTCTGTGCGGTGTGTATCTGTTGCTGGCAAATTTCTGGCATCGGGCGGCACCGACGACAAGGTTGTCGTCATTGACATGAAGTCACGGAAAGAGCACACTGTTCTCATGAACCACGACGGCACGGTCAATACGGTTGCGTTTACGAACAGTGGTACCCATCTGCTTACTGGCAGTGATGATGGATCCATCATTGTAACGAGAACAGGCAATTGGCAGATTGAAAAAATATGGAAGAAAGCTCACCAAGGTATTTCATTTATGGAGTATCCACTTACACTGACTTGTATTTTATTTACAAGCTTTTGCTGCTGCAAGTAAAATCTTGAGTCAAACTTAACATACTTCAAATAGTTGAATTGACTTATAATAAAATTGAAGTTTTGGTATACATATACTGAGCGGCAGAAAATACAAGTAGTTTGGATGGTAATACAAGTAGGTACAGTCAACAAAAAGTGTGCATTTAAAAATAAATTGTAGGAAAGATAGGAGGAAGGGGAGGATTTCTTTAAGCATTTTGTAGCCAGCTGTTATGATATTACTATGTCAATGAATAAATGCCATTTATAGCAGAACATTCAATCAATTGTTTTGTTCCAGGTTACCCAGTCACTGATATTGCAGTACACCCTTCTGACAAATTAGCTTTAAGTATTGGAGGTGATAAAACACTGCGAACTTGGAATTTGATCAAAGGGCGACCAGCTTTTACTATAAATCTATCAAGCAAAGGTGTAACCATGCCCACAGAAATCAAGTTTTCTCCCACAGGTGATAGGTTCTCGCTTATCTATCAACAAAATGTTGATGTATGGACTATCAGTAAAGCTGGCATTGAAAAACAAATGAAGTGCACCTCAAAACCAACTTCAGTACAATGGGTCACAGACGAGAGAATGTTTGTAGGATTAGAAAATGGGAACATAATCACTTTGACAGTTTCTGATACCCAAGCACAAACATACAAAGCCCATAAACAGAGAGTGAAGTGCCTGCATTATAATAATGATATACTCTATACATTATCTAGTTCAGGAGAACTTAAAGCTTGGTCAGTAAATGATTCCAAATTAAGTGAAATTTGTTTTCATAATGCAGCATGTAGGCTCACATGTGTAACATTTAATAGGCAGAGCCAGTTTATAAAGAAAGAAGAGAAGTCAGATGAAGAAAATTCTGAAGTGAAGGATAAAGTTGTTCAAGCAGAGGACACTAACAGTGAGCATTCAGAAGATGAAGCCGAGGCACCATCACATGCACCTAAAAGGAAACCTGGTGCTTTTGTAACCATCACCTATGGCAATGAGGATGATGAAAAAACTGGAATTCCTCCACCAAAGAAGAAATTCAAGAAAAAGAAAAGAAATAAAAATAGAAAAAATAAAGTTGTTGAATAGTCCAATAGCTCATGTATTTCATTTTTCCAAAATACAATTTTAAGATGACACCATGAAGTTGTTAATGTGCAAAGAGTTGCCAATAAGAAAAAGTCAGATCACCACTGCAGAGTATATTTTCGTCGTCATTTTAGGAAATGTACATGATTTTCACATTAATAGTAAAAAACAATATGATGTAGACTTTGGTTTGTTTATTTAATTATAAATAAAAAGAATCTCTCCCACACCCAAGTACATAAATAATAAACTGTAAGACACAATAAATTAATTTGGTCCCAAAATAAATATTTAATAATTTAAGGAAAATTTAAAAAAAAATCAACAATTAATAAACAGTACTGATCAATTTTGGCAATTGTTAATGGACTCCCTACTTACATTATTCGTTATTCCTTAATTAAAATAAATATCCTAAATGCACACAACGTACATTCAGTCATACAGAGTGATTTGAAGCACATTCCCAGTCGCGTCACCCGGCGGCCGGGGCTATGTACACAGCACGATACACAACAGCTACAGAACCGAACATACTCACGAGGATAATTGAATACACATACAACACCGGGCTGAGACTGTACCCTGCTCCAGGCAAGTTCTCCACTTTTTACAAGCTCAGGTCCGGGCTAACGTTGCACTAACTGTGACTAAGCTACTATAAACAGTGCCTACTTTTTATGAGCAGATGAAGTCCCAGCCTTTTAAATTTATGTTGCCTAAAAAAACTATAAAGCCAGACTTATCAATGAAAACTCGCACAGAAATATCAAGACAGAATTTAACTGGAATGTATTTATAAATCATGAATTACGTTTCGTAAGATATTTTTACTTCATAGCGAAAATGGATTAAGAAATGCGGTGTGGTTGTAAGATATTTGTAAAAAAATTAGATGAGATCACATGCTCGATTAATGTCATATTATTGTATGAAATTTAAATATCTTACTAACACATCAGCAACATCGCTCTAACGATACTCACTTTACATTTGCTAAGTACATTTTGTGCAAAGTATAATTAATTTTCAAACAATTAAAATAATATTTAATTCCTGTTCTGGTAGTTAACTTTGCGGTAAATGGTAATTATATGCATTACATTACAATTTTATTGAATTCTGTGGTAGATACATATTAAACTTTACATAAAGGCTTAATAGAGGAAGTTATATAAAAAACCTTATATTTCAAGACTTTCGAGCAGCTTACAATTGATCTTATGACTAGATTGAGCCAGTGATTTTCCAGCAGTCCATTACTTCACATCAAACTTGAAGAAAAAACTGACACAAATAATACAATGTTAGGAACAACAAAGACATTTGTAAATTGTTGAAAATGTAGTCCTCATCAGATATAGCAGAGTGGACAGTGTTCGCAAAAAATAATGTTAAAACGAGTCTATATTGCACAATATTTCGCTCCCTTATATCTGACGCTGACAGTATAATATGTAGACATAACTAGTGTTGATAAAAGAGATACAGAGGATACAATAAGTTACATTAGACAGTCTAGATAAATGCGTTCTACTTGTCCTGTTCCATATTCACTTATGTCTAATTTTCGATTATTAGTATTATTTCTTCGTTCGACTCTACCCTAACGTCACTAAACTCTAAGCTATAAGTCAGATGGCACTCCCTACGCTATCGGACACAGCTTGTCGCTTCGTCGCGCCGCTGCCCGCAGAGCCAGTCGCATGCTTCACAGCGTAATTTAATACGGTTAAGCTTTCGAAAAAGAACAGTACAAGAAATTAATTACACACGCTCGTAGAAAAAGTAAAGTGTTACAAAGAATTTGAGAAACAAAGAGATCAATAGGATAGTTTTAGTTTTAGTTTAACGACTGGCTCCGACGGGTTTGGAGGTTTATTTTTTCTTGGCTTTCTTCTCGGCTTTTTTGAGGGCTTTGAGGTGTTTTTCGTGGGCGGCGCGCAGCTCCTTGAGGCGGCGCTTCATGCGGCGGCGGTCGTCGCCGCCCAGCCCCAGCAGCTTGAGGTCGGCCGAGCTGAGCGCCAGCAGCAGCGCGCCGTCCACGCCGCGCGCCGCGAACGCGCCCGCGTGACGCTCCAGGCCCTCGCCCAGACGCCAACCCACTGCCACACCTGGAAACACCGCGTGGTTTTTAACCCCGACACAAAAAAGAGGTGTTATAAGTTTGACCGCTGTGTCTGTCTGTCTGTTTGTCGGTGTGTCTGTCTGTCTGTGGCTTCTTAGCTCTTAAACGGGTGAACCAATTTGAATGCAGTATGTTTTTAATTGAAAGCAGGTTTTCTTGCGATGATTGAACTTTGAAGTGACAATGTCGGGGTTTTCCAACTTTTTGTTGGTTAGGTTATAGTCATTGCTTCCGAATCCGGGGGTATCTAGCTACCCACAAAGAATTAAAACTTTGTTTCGTGAGAGGTAATAGACAAGATGTTATCAGATTGCTATCTAGTTGGCATTGTTATCTTGTTTCTGATGTCCTTTCAATCGTTCAAAGGTTAACTGGAAGAGATCCCTTTAAGGGATAAGTTCGCCTTTGTACATCTCTTTCTCTTGTTAATTGTTATTTTTCATGTTTTATGTCAAGGGCATAAATATCTATACAGCCTTAGCGTCAAATATAATTGTGTATACATCGACCTTATTGTAGTGTTAAGGTGTATAGATATGACGTCACGTACATAATTGATTGTATGTACAATAAAGAGTAATACATTGTTGGTCGAATGTGACTTAATAGGTAATTTTGCACTTGTTTTACGATACAATGTACACTTAGCCCTTGATTGACACCTATGTACATAATAGTAGGTCTAAATAGCATACACTCAAATGTTTGGTAAATTTGTAGCGTTATTTGGTTTGTAACTGTTCGCACGGAATTAGTTGTTACACGGGACTTTACACATGTTTGGCTAAATTAGAAAAACAAAAAACTGGACCGGCTAAGGCAAACATTACTATGCCACAATAATACGCTTAACATTTTTATAAGGTAAACGTACTCGTACGAGTGCTCGTCGCTGGCCAATAGTGGGCATCTTCAATCTTATGTCATTAGCAATACAGATGACAGCAGAGTGACGTCTATTGGGCATTAGCGTGTCAAGCACTCGTACGTTTACCTTACGCTTATAATGTCCAAGCTCACCTGCTGTTTGGTCCAGTGCGTGACGGGATGCGGGGACAGGGGCGCGGGCGGCGACAGGCTCGCCTCCGACACGGCGCTGGACAGCGGCTGCCCGGCACCTCGCCGCCGACTACGCAAGCCGGAGCTTTCTTCACTATAACCATGCCCACTTCGTTATCGATATTCAAGAGGGATGAACTACGAACTTGTGCTAGTTTCAAAGCGTGGGTTATTCTACTTTAACCCTTTTCCAGGCCCCGAGAAGCTAGATACGCTACCACAAATGAATCATAGTTTTATATTGTTTAGCTATGGCGGATTGAATTAATAACGAATCATATTTTTAACGACTTCAATTGATTTTTTCCATTTTTACATTTAAGCAAGGTCTAATATTTGTATACATTTATGCACTACGCCTGGAAAAGGGTTAAGCCCAGATGCCGTATTGCCTAACGTTTCTTACGCTCGCGATCGCAATCAAATGACAGATTTTGCATACAGAAACTGTCATTTGATTGTGATCGCGAGCGTTAGAAACGTTAGGCAATACGGCCTCAAGTCAGACTTGCTAGAAAAATAGTGCAAGTTGTACATTGAGTGGCAATAAAGAGAACAAGTTTAAAGAAGTCAATCGAACGCCGCAATGTACCTAATAAAACATGTTCTATTTTTAATCCCGGTCTAAAGTGGTATTAACACTTTAGCGACCATGAAACATCACTTCCGCCTTCGACTATTCTTGTATAAGGATACGCGGTCGCGAAAGTCAAAATCAAAACGTTAATTCTGTAAGTAGGCCGCAAAGGGCTCTTTTATGTGTCATTAATTTATACTACTAGCGCTTTCGGAAAGACAATCGTTGCTAAAAGTTCATAAAGATTTTAGTTTCATTAAACAAATAGGCAACACCCCACGGGTGTCAGGGAAGCCCATAAGATTGGAGCAATTGAGTTCATTTTAAAAGTCTAAAAGTCAAAAGTCAAAATATCTTTATTCAATTTAGGCTATAACACTTATGAATGTCAAAAAAATCTACCGCCGGTTCGGAAAAACCTCTGTTGAGAAGATTTCGGCAAGAAACTCAACGAGGTATATTTTTTTTAAAACAGATATACAATATTATTAAATTATATCTATACATCACAAGTATTCAACACAGCTTTATTTTTAACACAGTAGGTTCGCTATTTGAAGGGATCGCTAATGCGGATCGGAATTATTTCAAAACTAGCTTTTTGCCCGCGGCTCCGCGCGCGTGGATTCGTTATCGCGCGCTGTTCCCTCGGGAACTATGATTTTTCCGGGATTAAAAAGTAGCCTATGTCACTCTCGGCCCATAAACTAGCTCTATG
>NC_133479.1:14561212-14572697 GCF_025370935.1 Choristoneura fumiferana | reverse complement strand
GTTAATTAAGACTAAAATAAATAAAAAATGTTTACAAAATATACATACCTATATGGATAAATACATACTTACATACATACGCTTGAAAAACATAACCCTCCTTCGGGCAGTCGGGTAAAAAGTTAACATTTCAGGAAAATGGGTAGAAATACGAAAAAAAAAATTTTTTTTTCGTGTGCCGTAATACCTAAGTATTGTACCTAAATCAGCTGATTGGGTTTTTTGAATGGGAAGATGAAAAACATTTTTAATTTTAAAACACATTCACCCCTTAATTAAATAGTGTCGGGTAACAATTTATACACCTTCAGTGTATATATCACAAAGATAAACATTAAATAATATAGAACTAGGTTATGTATATACATATAATTATTACGTTAGATACTTAAATAAAATAATTTATTAAAATTTATCATCATTTTAATGATGATAACAATAAATTCAATTTATTAAAATCTCAACCACGGGGAATTTGATTCTTGTGTACGCGGCAACACAGAATGGCGTTTAGGGTTTGTGTTATTTTATTTTGTAATTTCGAAATTATACGATATTCACTGATGGTATGTGATCTCAGTGTCCTTATTTCTTGTAGTATTAATTTTTAAACAGTTTCAGTGCGAAAACTGGCATTTTACTTCGGTTCATGACCAAAATTTAACAAAAATTCGGTAAATGCACCTTACGCACAGTTTGCAACGCGACTGACTCGCCTCGGGCTCGGGTACACCGAATTCGGCGTACTATTTGTTGCCGCATTTGACAAGTACGCCGGCGGTATCTAGTCGAGCGAGCGCGCGAGACCAATCATTCATCTAAGTGGGCGATACTACTTGTAAAATACAGGAAAATGTGAGTGCTAATTGAAATCCGCTTGAAGTTACCATAAAAGCATAAGAAGTACAGTAAAATCAGTTTTATCCTTATTTTGAATTAATTTTCGTGTCAGAAAAAGATTAAAACTTCAATAAGTGAGGATAAAGACAAGTGAGGTGGGTTACATTTATTTGCACATAACTAAGCCATACCTAACATATTAAATACCTTTAAATGTCATTGGTAGTATTTATAGTACTAGGGTTTAGCGATAGTCAGCCCTGTGTATCTTACGCACAAATTGACGCGTGTACAGACGTCGTCGAGCTTATGTAGATTCAAGAACGCGTATTTTGTACGTCGTGGCCGCCGTGTGACCTAACAATTGGGTTTGTAATTGTGGCCGTTGTTGGGAGTGGCGTGGACAGTAGATGAAAACTGGTTCTTGTTCAATTGGCATATTGGAGAAGTTTGAGATAGGTATAAAAAATATGTGCCGGTGACGGGAGCAGAGAGATAGTACGGGGGAACATGTTACGGCCTCACAAATGAAACTTTAACTCAGCTACGAAGACTTCATTATTGTTAACTGGAACCTAACCAGCATGCTGCAGCCTTAGAAAAAAAAAAAAAAAAAAAAACAGAATTTACCTATTAAAACTTAATCCCACTAATATCATAAATGTGAAAGTTTGTAAGTCTGTTTGTTTGTTACTTCATAACGTCTAAACCACTGAACAGATTTAGATGAAATTCGGTATACAGGTAATTTGAGTTCCGAAAAAGGACATAGGATAGTTTTTAATTTTAAGTCTCATTGTTACTAACATAATATAATATGGATATTTAATTGTTTAAAATTGGTATCTGAAATATATAATTTTTTTTTTTTTATATCCCGGAAAATATGCAAGTTCCCGCGGGATAGCGCGGCCAATAATTGGCCAAATTAAGTCATTTTTTTCTTTTGTATTGTCCTAGTTCTATAAAGAGCGAGTAACGGCAGCTCTTTAATTTTTATTCCCTATTCTTTAGTTTTTTTTAGTTTATTTATATTTAGATGATATTTCGGGCGGTAATAGCAGACTAGCAACTAATATTTTATACTTAAAGAAATAAAACGAGATCTCAACTGTCACTTGTCAATCTTATATTTATTTCTTTAATCTTTATATTTTACCTACAAACTAAATGTGACTATGTCAGCCTCATGGGGAAATCTTATAGTCGTTAAGCAAAAAATCGGTCAAGAGCGTGTCGTCACCACGGCGAGCAGCAGCTAGCAATGGCGAGCCACGGCGAGGGTCGCCAGCACGCCACCGCGGCGAGCATCGGCGAGCAATGGCGAGCCACGGCGAGGGCCGCCAGCCGGCCACTGCGGCGAGCAATGGCGAGCAACGGCGACCCCCGGAGGGGTCACAAGAGCCCACCACCGCAAGACTTTCAGGTCTTAGGGTTGCTACTACTATTCAGTGTATTTTATCTATTTATCTTACTTATTTATTTATTCAAGGAACATATCTATAGTTTACACAATCGACAGTGGCGAGCAGTGGTGAACCACGCCGAGGGTCACCATCGCTCCCCACTGTACAGGACACAAGTTTGGAGGTACACAAGTTCGGAGGTACACTATTTAAATTAATATATGTGGGTATTGGTCATTTATTTTTGTCTCTTTCAATGTTTTTTATTGATTTACTTTCTTATTACTAAATTCAATTTTCTTAATCATATTTCATACATATCTTAAGGATATTTAGTACTACTACTTACTAACTATATATATTTTTATTACTTAACTATTTATTTGTATGCTTGCTTTTAATATTATCACATATTGCACAAGCATACCTTATTTTACAATTTTTGTTCCAATATATTATCTCTATCACAACTTTGCAGTACCTTTGACTACCTCTACTCCTCCGCTACAGGCGTTTTATCAGGTGAGCGTCGGGATGCGTCCCCTAGTTTCTCCCCAGGCCCCCCCAGAGCCACTCCGGCCTCACGCCCGCCACCCAGTCCACGATGGCTTTTGGGAGAACTTTCTCTACAGGGCAGTACGGCAACGGTCGATCCGCCCTGAAGTGTCCGTATGAAGACATAATTCTATCCCGTTCGTGCGGGTCCAACCCCTTGTGAACCTTAAGGTGGCGGGCGATATGGCCCCCCTCTGTGTGATAACCGCAGAATGTGCAGTGGACACCGCTGTGAAGTCTTGCAGGTCGGCTCCCCCGGCCCGCCCTGACCACCGCATTGTTCACCAAGGGGACAAGCCGGCGGCTGCCCCCCTTCCCCCGGCCCAACCCTCCCCTCACCGGTCCACCCAGATGAAGAGCCCCCATCCACCTAAGGTACCTCTTCTCCTGAATCCGGGGAGGAGCCCAGCTCTCGTCCGACTCATTCCCCCCGGAATAAGGCTCCATCGTTCCTGTAAAACCAACTAATTGATTTTACGAAATAGTATAATGGGAGAGCTGTAAGTACCCTATCACCTAACAAACCTATCAAACAACCCTAACGCCCTACAGCCCTAGCCCTACCATAGAGTATAATAAATACGTATATAAATAGAGTCGGGACGCCTGCACCGTGCAACCTAAGGTAACAGACGGAAAGGTGGAAGGAAAAGGGTAACTGGTTGGATTATCTCACTGCCCGCACCCAGACTCAGGCAACGGGTCGTACTGACGGCTAAAGGTGTCTTGGCCACAGTGAGAGGAAACCTGCAATGAAACAGCGTCACCACTAGAATGTGAAGACGATTTATTTACAATTTCTTATAACTATTTATACATTGAATATTTACATGTGTGTGGTAATTTATACAATAGGTTCTTAGTTTGCGTTTTATGGATTCATCACAACGTGATGCGCGATGCGCATGAAATCTTGATGCGTCGTAGGTTCTTGCCCCAGTTGTCCTCTGCTGAGTTGCAGTCCATGTTTACGGCACGTGAACATTCTGGCGTCTCTCTGGAGCAGGGTCAGGAAAGGTTCTCAGTTGATAAAGTTCCAGGGCGGGGTTGTTTCTTCGTGCTGGCCGTGCGTAGATGGGTGGTGTCGTGGGGCGAGATGCAGTGCGGGTGCCGCATTGCTGTTGGTCGGGGGTACTGGTGCTCCTTGGCTCTTGTGCTGCGTTGGTTGTCATCAGGGTTCGTAGTCGTTGTATCGCCTGTGGACCATAACAATAAATGAGTAAAGCTAGAATTAAAATTATGATTATTGTCGAGAAGCTGGCTACGTATGTTTGTGTAGTAATACTACTCCAAACGGTGTTGTCTAGGGTTGTTTGTAGTTGGGTTTCTTTGTCTCTTAAATGGTTAAAGATATCTTTAGAGCTATCTAACACTTGTTCTTTAGACATATCATTTTGATGCATCATTAGTGAATTATTACTAAGCTTAAACTCGGAGGTCTTACTAAATGATGCTAGTACGTATGTTGAAACTATTCTTTTTGCGGCTAATGTTGTAGTCACTGTCTTAATTATACAGTTTTCGGAAATTTGTATGATTCCAATGTCGTGAATGGAGATTTCCTGTCTCTGACCGTCACACACAATGGACACAGTTTCGGGTTGTCTAGTCAAATATAGCCAGGTATTGGTCATTTGGACTTGTTTCCAAACAATATTGCTCGATATATTATACGTTCGAGTTGGACATTCCGTGGTGTTGTCGTTTGTGAGTATTAGTTTAATCATGCAATTTTGATTTGATTGCATGTTCTTCACCGCCACAGGAAAACAAATGAAATTATGGCGCCTACTGAGACAGTCGTGAAACTCGTCGTGTGTTAGTTCAAAGTACCGTTCATTGTTGTAATCTATACCAATGAACATTTGCTGAATGTCCAAGCTTTGATATGATCCGTTTTGATTTTTCTGGGGAATTGGGGTTATATGCATTAACGTATACGTTGTTTTTTCGGCTATTGGATAGTATGCTAGGACTTGAATATGAGTTTCGTTTTCTGTTATTTTCGTATCAATTAACTGCGTTTTGTATGATGTTAAGACTTGATGGTAATTTTCTGTTAGCGTTTTTTATTACGTTTGCAACTTTTTTCGGGGCTAGTACGCTGTAGATTGTAGCTTTAGAGATGTATATTTGTACTAGTCCTGAGTAATACTCCATTATTTCCTCAATATAGTTGACCGCCAGTTGATAGGACTGGAGCACTTGTAATTGAATAAAATTGCTGTTAATAGTCTTATACCATCGATTATTTTCATTTATATGAGTTACTAGCTTTTGCCCGCGACTTCGTCCGCGTGGAATAGTAACTTCGGGAGGTATTTAATTTATTTAGGATACCTATTCTGCCAATAATAGCACATAGAAACTTCTACGGTTCACTGAAAATAAGTAATCTATTTTAATACATTGCTATAAATATAAACTATTTATTTTTTGTTTTTCCATCCATCCATCCATGCTATGGTAAAACATAAATATTTTGCGGGAAGCCACATTTTCTTGACACCTTTATTGTAAGTTAGGAGGGTAGTATTATAATTATGACGGCATTTTTACTAAGCATAGCTACACATATTTCCGATAAATATACTTATAAGTTATAGTAAATTTCTTTGGAATTCCTTAAGAATTTTCATCCCCATATTTTCAAGTATTAAAAAGGTCGAAATTTGAAAAGCACCGGAACAAATGTTTTTTAGGGTTCTGTACCTCAATAGGAAAAATGGAACCCTTATAGGATCACTTTGCTGTCCGTCCGTCCGTCTGTCTGTCAAGACCCATTATCTCGTAAACGGGTGGAGTATCGGTATCGAGTTGAAATTGAAACCCCAAACTCAGGTCAATAGTCCCGAAAGCTGTAAAAAATCAAACTTTTAAGTCAAGGCAATCAAAACCTATACCTAGTCATTAAAAAGGTGTTTCCATACAAATCGCCTTAACATTTATATTATTAATAGGGTACTTCTGGCTATCCTGGAAACTTGGAATTTTGCATAAAGATCGCTCTTATAGCACAATAAATAAGAAAAATCTGAAAATTATAATTTTACATGTCTGTCTGTCTATGTCAATAAGCCATCTAAAATTACCCCCCCCCCCATTGCGTACATTTTGCTTGAGCTTAGAAGGCTCTGCTAACACTGCATCATCCCCTCTGCTAACATCACCTCGCAGTGAAAATCTTCAAAAACGCTTTAACAAATATCTATTTATTTCTTATAAGTGCCCAAATGCTAAGTTTCATACATAAAGAACCATCGATTTATCTTCGACATTGACGATCTTCTATACAAACTTTCATCCCCTATTTCACCCCTCATAGGAAGAATTTAAAAAACGCGTGCACAAATATCTATTTATCTCTTATCACGATCCCAAATGCCAAGTTTCATAAAGAACCATCGATTTATCTTCGACAATGACGATCTTCCATATAAACTTTCATCTCCTATTTCACCCCCTCACAGGAAGAATTTTAAATAACGCGCGAATAAATATCCATTTACTTGTTATCACGTGCCGAAATGGCAACTTTAATAAGATTCATCGATTTTTCCCAATGTCTATTCTATCTCTGTACCAAATTTCATCAAAATCGGTTCAGCGGTTTAGGCGTGAAAGCGTAACAGATAGACAGACAGAGTTACTTACGAATTATAATAATAGTATGGATTAAGTGCTTAAATGCCAAGATTCATGGTTTTATCTTTGGCGGCGACGAACTTCCACCTTATAAACTTTCATCCCCTATATCAACCCCTTAAAGCCTTTTTTTCGCGATAAAAGATAGCCTATGTTCTTTCTCAAGGTCTATTCTATCTCTGTACCAAATTTAATCAAAATCGGTTCAGCGGTTTAGGCGTGAAAGCGTAACAGACAGACAGACAGACAGACAGAGTTACTTTCGCATTTATAATATTATATAGTATGGATTGCTTGGTTGAGTTTACTCTGGAAGCGTTCTAATTTGTCATGTATCCTTTCTTCTGTTTCGTTTACTGCGGTTATGGTTGTTAACATTAATTTTGTCTGGTGATTTGCTGCTTCAATTAATTTTTGCTGGTTTTTCTGTAGTGAGTCAATATCTCTGTATACTTGGTCGTTGACGCCGAATATTGAAGTCATTATTTGTCCCATTAGCCCTCTTTTTTTCCTTGTTTTATTGATTTCTGTTAGATATTCGTATGTCTTTTCTAATTTATGTACTTCTTCTTTTAAGTGATGATAATACTGGAGACAGTGTGTCTGGCTGTCTACCGATGTAGCGTAGTCACAGAGTGATTTAAATTGCTGTGTGATATTTCTTGTTGTACATAATTTTTCTTCTAATATATTTCTTTCGTAATGTGTCTCGATTCTAAAGGTTCCCCTGTCTAACGATGCGTTTCCCATGTGCTCTATGTACAGTCCGGGTTGTAAGTTTTTAATCGTATATATGGCAGTAGTCGATGTGACGATTTGTATTATTGTTATGAGCATAAGCATCCAAGGATATATTTTTCCTGTTTGTCTTGCCGTTCGCCTTGTTGTCTTCAAAGTTATTGTTGCTATGTTTGTTTTTGCAGGCGTTTTATCATTGTTTGTTTCTAAGTTTTCATTGACTGGCAGTGGGATCAGGTTGCCAGTGAAAATTGGTATAGTTATTCTTGGTAATTTAGTTGAAGGTACCTTGTTATTTTGTCTCTCGTTGTCATTAATTTTTCCTTGTAATTTCTCCATTACATAGTCGAAGTTATCTTGTGCGTCGGTAAAATAATCGTCTGTGAAGTACTCGTCGCGTTGTTTAGTCTGCTCCACTAATAACTGTACGTGGTTCTCGTCTATTTCTTGAAACTGCTTTTCAAGAGTCCTGGTCAAAAATTGCAAATGCCATGCCGGTTTGTCTTCAGCAATAGCAATCTGCGCGGTCGATAACTTTTTCTTAAATTGTCTCACTCTATACTTTTGAATGAACAATTTACGAGTCACACTTGCCTCTTTGGCGTCTTCGTTTTCGGTGTCTGATGGCTGGAACTCTAGTATCTTGTCATGAGTAGCTAGATGCTCCATAGCCGAGTCGTAGCTTGTTTTTATGTTGCGGTCAAAATAGCTGAGCGTAAAATATTTATGCGATGATAAAACTTCTTGCTCTTCTAGTTGTTTGTGATTTTGCAATGCTCGTTGATAAACGCTGTGCAAGGCTTCCCTTCTGGTGTCGATGTATTTTTGGGTCTTCCTGGATGTCGAGTCTTTCTTAATGTTATCCCAAATCCTTTTTATCTCCAAATAATCGTTCTCCTGGCTTTTAATAACCTCGTTGATTTCCCCGATGTCCATTGTGTCTTCTAGTCTTCTTTTTTCTTTCTTGATGTGCCTACTTGCCCTAATCTACACCTATTCCCTATCTGTCAGCACGTATGTTCTCAGCGCCCTCGCATACAATATTTGCAGCCTCTCAATTAACCGGTGGAACCCGCTTGTGGGAAGCCAGCAACCGATCTGCTACTGTACGGGTACCTTCTCCGAGAACAAAACGTGCTTTGTACTTTGAATCGCTACAATACTGATGCTTGTTTGAGTACACCAGCATGCAACGGTACAAAGTGTCAGTCAGTTACAGTTATTTAAGGGACAAGAGGGCCGCGGTTTTAAAATAAATAAAAACAAGAAAATTAGTTCAAAGTTGTTCGAAGGACCAAATGTAAAACCAACTAATTGATTTCACGAAATAGTATAATGGGAGAGCTGTAAGTACCCTATCACCTAACAAACCTATCAAACAACCCTAACGCCCTACAGCCCTAGCCCTACCATAGAGTATAATAAATACGTATATAAATAGAGTCGGGACGCCTGCACCGTGCAACCTAAGGTAACAGACGGAAAGGTGGAAGGAAAAGGGTAACTGGTAGGATTATCTCACTGCCCGCACCCAGACTCAGGCAACGGGTCGTACTGACGGCTAAAGGTGTCTTGGCCACAGTGAGAGGAAACCTGCAATGAAACAGCGTCACCACTAGAATGTGAAGACAATTTATTTACAATTTCTTATAACTATTTATACATTGAATATTTACATGTGTGTGGTAATTTATACAATAGGTTCTTAGTTTGCGTTTTATGGATTCATCACAACGTGATGCGCGATGCGCATGAAATCTTGATGCGTCGTAGGTTCTTGCCCCAGTTGTCCTCTGCTGAGTTGCAGTCCATGTTTACGGCACGTGAACAGTTCCTATTGAGGTGTTTCCCGGGCTTTTCCCTGAGCCATCCCGCACGGACTGCACCAGTGACGCCTCTTCCCTCCCAGGAGGCGCCCCACCTCCGTCGGGTTCCCCTGTTCAGACTGTTCGGAACTCTCATCCCCAGACGACTCCGGGGAGAATTGAGGGGGGCTACCCAGCGTCAGTTGCGGCATATATAGCGGTCTTCCACGGTCTGAGTCCACAACCGAAGGACTGCCTCCCTCCGACGATGATGAGGGGAGGAAGGGGGAGCCATCCATATTGAGCCACGGGCTCCCCCTCTGGAAGAGCATTCTCTGTCCTCTCCAGCGCTTCTCCAGTGGGGGACCCCGCGCCAGACAGCCGCGGTGAGAGTCCAGCCGCAGGCAGCGGGGCTGCCAGCACCTCCACGTCTCTAGGCAACTGGGGGACCAGCGAGCAGGAGGAGACGGCACTTCTTGTCTCTTCTGTGTCCGAGATGCACATCTGTCCCCCCACCGGCTCTGTCTGGGCCAGGTCGGCGCCTCCAGTTTAGAGAGAGCGCGCCCCTCCCTCCGGCTCCATATGGGGAAGAGGAGGCGCTTCACCCAACTCCGCGCTGGCGCTCCTTGTTGAGGAGGTACCCGACTCCTCTCCCTCCGAGAGCGGGGAAAGAAGAGAGGGCATCCCCCGTAAACCCATCTCCTGCACTATCTCACTGATCCCCCCGTCTCCCACCGGCGCGCCCTCCCCACCGGGACCCCCCACAGAGAGAGCCACACTCGACTCCGCCCCCACCCGATGCACCCCCCCACCGAGCTGACGATTTCTCTCTATGAGCTTCGTGATAATGGCCTGCTGGCTCTCTGACACTTTCGCCAATGTGCCGAGAGTCTCCTCGTGCCACTTTAATTCTTCCCTCATCTTCTTACAGTCGGGTCTTTCACATTCCATTTTAATAATTTGCAAGCACTGTTCTATCAGCAGGCAGAAGTTTTCTTCCTTGGACACGGCTCCTCTAGATGATTAGCACAGCCGCGGTACGATGATGTGAGCAGCAGCGACCCACAGCGGGCCACGACAAGGCGCGGCGAGCAGTGGCGACCCGCACGGCTAGGTGCGGCGAGCAATGGCGAGCTCAAACAACTCGCGGGCGTGTCGCGGCGAGTAGTGGCGAGCCACCGGCGAGGTGCGGGTGCGGCGAGCGATGGCGAGCTCAATCGGCCCGCGACGAGACGCGGCGAGATGTGGCGAGCCAACCGGCGAGAAGTGGCGAGCCAACTGGCGAGACGTGGCGAGCAATGGCGAGCACAAACAACTTGCGGCGAGAGTGGCGAGAAGTGGCGAGCAATGGCGAGCCGACCTCCTCAACAACAGCACCAGCATACGTCTTCTCCCTCACAGCACCAACGTTGGTCTATTTGCAGGTACCTATGGCTACCAATGGTGAGGGTACGGTGGTGCAATTACTGTCTCCCAAGTAAAGACTGGTAGCAGTTTGCTTTTCATTTCGGCAAGCTCTTCAGTCCACCACGGTAGGGTGTCTGTCTTTAGTTCTCTTCCTAGGTATAGTCAGTTCACACGCATTTGTAATTGTCTTTGTATATTTCTGTACTGTCAATTCTAATTCGTCTCTGTCATTTATTTTGTCCAGTTCCTGTATAGCCAGTCCATTGTCTAGCAGTTTGCTTTATTCGTATTGTAAATCCTCGTTGTCCGTTCAATGTCAATTCCTTTCGACCTCTCAAGTCTGACTTCCATTTGGATCCCGTTGTGGTGCGACTTGTTAAGCCTTCTACTATCAGCCTATCCCTACCGAGCCTCTGTAGAATCCTCTTCAGGTGTTCCATGTGTTGTTCAATGGGCTGGTCTGGTTCAAAATACATGTCGAGGTGATTTTTGCCAAGAGTGCCCTTAGCAGTAGGCTACTGCCGATCTCGCCAAAACGTCCCATCTTTTTTTTTTTTTATAGGACATTCCGCACTGAAAGCGTTATGCTCCGTATTTTCTTGCCCTGCCTTCCAGCAGTTCCGGCATCTGGGCGATACCCCTGTGATCCAGTCCGGAAAATCTGCTCTCAGGTGGGGACCCCCGCAGTGGCTACACGCTTCTATCGGGTCTTTGCAGAACCGTCTGCCGTGCCCGTATCCCAGACAGCGTGTGCACTGCACCAGAGGCGATTGGTCCTCTACTTTTATTCTCTGCAGGTCGATGTGCAGACTTCCTGCTTCAATCGCTCTCTGCCATACCTTGGGGGAAGTGCTAACGACTACATTAGCAACGTGCGGGTTTGTCGCCCTTCTCGCTTTTCTCCTGTACTTGACGGTTGCTCTGTCTTCCCCTTCTTCCAGGTCGCAAAAGACCCCCCTATTCTGGTTCCTCAAGGCCCTAAGTATCTCTTCGTCTGTGTTTATGGCCAAGACGTTTCTGAGCACGATCAGGGGCTTTTTTTTTTTTTAATTACATTTGTTTATAACATTAATACCTTATTAACAATCT
>NC_133479.1:14548435-14555336 GCF_025370935.1 Choristoneura fumiferana | reverse complement strand
CAGATCAGTACGGTCAGCATCAAAGTAGCTGCGTATTTTTAAACTTTGTCGTTATATACAACACGTACTTACACATACAAATTTGGCAATATCCTAATACGACAAAGTAAAAAAATGATCCGCTACTTTGGGTGCTGATATACAGTGAAATCACAGTAAAAAAAGGCAAAGTAGAAAAAAGCTGTCATATCTTTAAAATTAAACTTTTAGAACCTAAGTACAAAACAATCAATACTCCGACTCTTTATTGTACACCAAAGTATAAGTACATTCGTTTACTGGCTTTAAGTAATACAAAACTTACTGATACTTCAGATGCGCATTCTAATACTATGTTGAGAGATGAGTTATTTTTCTCACATTATATTCTATCTATAATAGAAAAAAAAATCATTTTACAAGTTTCAAACAAAAAATATGATCTTATTCTGCTCACGTAAAATTGGCAATAAAGAAATACTTACTGTAGCTGTAGACCTACATAGTTTCTTCAAGAAGGTCCTTATTATTCTTATCTGCAGTCCTTAAATAAATTTCTTTTTTATAAACTTGAATTTGTTATTAATTATACTATTATTACTATGTAGGTAGGTAGGCGTTTTCAAAAAAAAGTGTACCTTTTCTTTCAAAATGTATTTAATTTTTTCATATAAACTTTATGAGTCAGTTTTGTGACGCCATACCGAGTGTATGAAAAAAAAAGCGTTACAAAACTGTCATTTTTGATAGGAACTTTTTTTTAAACCATCGGAATCGATTGTACTTTTGATTCTGAAAAGGAAAAACTATATTTTTTCCAAAATTAAAAAAAAAAGAATGAATACGCTTTTTTGTGAAAACGCCCAGGTAGGTACTAAAATCTTACGAGATTAATACATTTTGTACTGCATACATTGGCGAATTTTCTCGTTTTCCAAAGAAACGAAATTAAAATGAAGCGATATTAACTTCAATCAAGAGTTGATATTCAAAGTAAGTAGATCTTTAAAATTAATATGGATACATACCACTACATACCCTTGCATAAAATCGATTGACATTGTTTTATTTCCACCTAAATCGAAGACGGCTCCATGACTTTATTCTCAGAACTTTATTCTAATGATTGCTTCCTGAAAGATAAAATGTATTTTTATTATTTGTGTACTGCTTATTGAAATGTGAATAGTTTTGTAAGTATAGTCAATGGCTTTTGTACAAACACTGAATTGCAATAATTAAAGGAATAAAATCGATTTTCTACAGTACTTTAGATTTCTAAAGTTTAGAAGTTAATGTTTTCGCGTACTTTGTACTTGTATTCACTATTGGTTCACACACATACTTTAGAATATTTTTAACTATTAATTACCTTACCTACCTACCTACTTACTATCTAAAAAGAAGGTAAGTACTTAGGTATTACCTATTATACTCGTATAAACTAGAAGCAGATAGAGAATATTACTGCAATGTTCTGCCGTCAGAATGCAGCACTAGCACAACCGTAATCGAATGCCTTTTAAATGTCCGTAAGATACAAAAAATCACATTATATCAATAACATTTTGGAAATATAGCTCTTTTGTTACTTTCGATGTAAATATCATATTATTTTGTTAGTATGTCATATGTCATGAACCGTCATGGCGACTAACTAAGAACTGACGTTGTCATGGCGATTTGTTTACGTTTTGTGCAGTGAACTGTAGAAATATAATGATTACTCACCTTTTCTTCATCATAACCATACATTAATGAATTAAACAACCTTCTTTTCCTTTTTGAAGATCCGACATTTTTTCCCATTTATTGCTCGGTATTATTTTATATGCGATCGATGGCGCGTGGCAGTTCGACTAGCATAGGTCCGTCGCTGACAACGCGCGGCGGTCTGAGGCATGCGCTGAGAGGGGACTGGTTTCATAGGGTTTCATACAAAATACGAGCGCGCGCTAGCTTATATAAAATGTCGTAAGCGACAAACGGTTTTTGTCGTTTCAACTACAAATTACAATTTAATAAAATAAAATCCAACTTGAAGTTGAAGTATGGGTTAAAACTAATTTAATATGAAAATTTGGAATCTTAATTTGATCTGGTTGCCTGTAACAAGCAAATCCCTGTTTACAAGAGTATCTTTGATATTTTTTCTGTGCTATAAAATTTTACGAATCGTGTTTCGGCAACTTGGAAACAAAGTCATTGAAATGAAGAATCAGGTTTCAAATATCACTTTGATATGTTTTGTAATTGCTGAGATAAAACTAGATGTTTTTCACCAAAATGCCAATTCGTCGTCTTAAATAATATGTATTTACAGGTGATTCCGGGTCCCCTCAGGAAGTACATGATGACTCCATTACCAACGCTGCAGAGACTCGCCTGAAAGTCACTACACTAACATTCATGTTCGCGCCAGAAACGTAGTTGAAAGGACTTTAGGAGTTCTTAAAACTCGTTTTCGGTGCATTAGTGGCCATCGAGTGTTGATTACAGCCCAGAAGTTGCTGGCTCAATTATAAATGCTTGAGCTATATTGCACAAATTTGCAATACAGCAAATCTGCCCATTTAGATTGGGACGCTTGCCTCGATACCACAATCGCCGTCTGCAGCAGGCGGCTACCGAGCCGCTGCTCGAGGACGCAGTTGTCATTGATGAGACGGAAAGAAGCAACCCACAACTGCGACTCGGTACAGCCATAAGGAATCGCCTTGTTCGCCGATTATGGGAAGGGGATAATCCTTGTGTTGCATTTCTCACGATGATATAAATAAATACCTAAAGCTAAACGATTTTTGTTAACACTTTTATGTTTAAGACCCGCAGACTATATAAATAGTAATGAGAATCCACCAAAACATCATATACACGAGAGTGTATGAGTTATTTATTATTAGAGTCAAGCCCCTAGCCAGTACCCTTAGTGTAAGTTTTCGGTTACAAAATACGTCTCGATCGCGTTCGCGTTAGAATCTCAATTTATATGGAAACACGAACAGCGCCTCTAGCGGAACGTTTGAGATGTTGTCACTATGTATTCACTCTCTCGGAATTGGCTACCTACGGGACAGGCTTCGCCTAGTGTAGGAGCCAGTGAAAAGTATTGTGTATGAATAGATGTTAATGTACGTTCATGAACTTGCTACCATTGTTATGTTTTTCACTGTTGTTTTTTCTTTTGCAAGAATGTTTGTACGTTCTTTCCATGTATCAGCCTCCTGTAAACCCTACTTTATATGCAATAATGATTACTTACTTACTTACTTATTCATTATTAGGCAAAACTACGTAATTGCGGAAATCTTCTTTATGAATAACCATATTATATAACAGGTGTAGGTAAAGGAGAAAATGAACACGTTTGGTTTGTTTTCATTTTTATTTCACAATAATTAATTTACAAAAATTCAAACTCAAAGTCAAAGTCAAAAGATCTTTATTCAATTTAGGCTATATCAAGCACTTATGAATGTCAAAAAAATCTACCACCGGTTCGGAAAAACCTCTGTTGAGAAAAATCCGGCAAGAAACTCAACGAGGTATATTTAGCCAGTCAGTCTGTAAGCTGGAACTTTAAGCTTCCCTGTGTTTCTAGTAGCCTTTGGGTTATCGACGTTAGTGAAAATCACATATGTTCTTCCTTACATACATGATTATTTCAAAAACATAATGCGACGGCAGGGTTAGGATACCTGTTTCCTTAAAAGAAGATTCACGCGTCTTCAAATTATAAATTGCTCTAATTGCTCTCTTTGTAAGATAAAAATTTACTCAATGTCTGCAGCAGATCCATAAAATAAGCCGTACGAAATAATGCTATTAAAGTAAGCAAAATACACCAACCGTGCCGTCGCCACATCGGTTAGCATCGAGCGTTATTCCTAAAAATATTGTTGATTTTACAGATTCAACAGTTTGACCATTTTAACTTTATATTAGAAACTGAATTCGAGTCAATTTATCAACGAGAATTTAGATAGATTTTTAGAGAACCTGTCAAGACAATTCAGGCTACTTATCTTGAAATTATATGGTTATGGTAGATTTAATTTGGCGTTGGGGGCAGTTCTGGAACTGGTAACCTAAAAAAAAAAAACATGGTACTTACATAAAAAACATTGACATAGCAGAACATGAGTGACCGACTTTCGTTCAGTCTTTGAATGGCGTTTTTTTTTACAATGAAACGACTTACGAAGGCATAATATTTTCTACATACCAATTTTCTTCCAAAAACTTTAGCGCAGTCGTAGGTATCGAGAAACCTAATAAGTACACATTCAACACACACACACAATTGAATTGCTTGTTTGTAATGGAGACTATCAAATTGGTAACTAATCAAAAAAATGCTCCTCACCTTGCTTGCAGTAACTCCTTGACTGCTTTAATTTCATTCCTAATTTCTTGCAGTCCTGCGCGCAAGGTCTCATTTTTCTCCCGAGCTATTTCAATTAAGGCCCGGCGAGCCGTCTCTTGCGACATGGGGGGCTCGCGGCGTCGGCGCCTGGGTCTCTGAGCCTGCACGTTGTCGTGCTTGGATGCGGGCTCTTGGACTTTGTCTCGGACTTCGTAGGTACTCACGACATTGTGCTTCTTAACTCCTCATTGATTTTTCAGTGAGAAAAGAGACTCGTCGATTAGTGACAGCGTAAACATTTTATTTGTAATCAACACAACGGTTGCTAAGAACACGGAATGACATAGAGTTATGGTTTTGCAAAATGAAGAGGTTTTAGTATACAAAATTTGGTTTGCATATAGCGCATCCCTTTCGCGACTTAGCGTTTCAGTTTCGGACCAGAGACAATATCGGTCTTTCATTCACCTGTAAACCATTGAGACTCAGCTCTGAGAAATAAACGTCGTGGTACTAATTTCGACGATTCAGTTTAGGTGCCTAAATTGAACTGCTCTGCGTTTGGATCGTTTGTGAAAGATCATGGTACGCCTGCTGTAGTCTCAACGTGTTTACCTTCTCATCCGAGTTCTTTTCAGTTGTTACTATCACAGACTTGTGACCTAAACAAAAGAATAAATACTTAATTTAGATACAGCTGGTACACTGAAGAATTTCCGGTGGATGTTGATGTTGATTATTCAATATTCCCAACTAGGTATGTACGTATGTAGTTCCACGACAGTTGAAGTTCAAGTGAATTATAACACACACAGTTACATAAAGAACTGATTGCATAAAAAGGAGAATGAATGAAATTAATGAGTGAATGTCAATATCCCGTTGTCATTACATATACCAAATCATTCAAATCCGTCTATCTATTGTAGCGTAGCGTCAAGTAGCGTGCAGCAGTAACAAACACAGAACGCAAAAGCAAACGCATTTGCAATATTGGTGTAATTTAGTGAATACTGACCATTCTGCGTACAAGCAAAAGCAATGCCGATGCCAGTGTTTCCAGAAGTGGGCTCCACAAACTCGGTGTCGCGGTGGACGAGGCCCTTGCTCATTGCGTCCGCTATCATGCTCTGCGCGATGCGGTCCTTGATCGACCCGCCCGGATTCATGTACTCGCATTTTACATCTAAGTGATTAAGAATAATTCTCACATGAAATAAAAAACTGTCGTAATTCAAAAAATTTGGGCTTTTGTGTTACTTTGTGTACTTGACTCAAAAGCCCCAAAGAAATTTTTATTTCATGTGCGAATTATTAGGAATTTGTCGTAGTTAACGATTTTAGTTACCTAGGTAAGTACTCTTTTGGTTTTATTTCATGATTATACTGTAGGTACATACATACATAACGTTAATTAAGGGTTATTTATCAATGTCAAAGTAGAAGACACGGCGTTAACTTTTTTTAGTTGATTTACTAAGTCGGTTTGAGTATGTATTGACTGTATTGCTTATTAGGTATTGGTATTTGCAG
The DNA here is from genome assembly GCF_025370935.1 of Choristoneura fumiferana. Lineage (NCBI taxonomy): Eukaryota > Metazoa > Arthropoda > Insecta > Lepidoptera > Tortricidae > Choristoneura > Choristoneura fumiferana. Next base: position 14,549,458 of record NC_133479.1, on the reverse strand, counting down.
TGGTATAGGACCTTAAATTGTGCAAGGTCAACCCGGATTGCTACCACCAATACAACCAATCTATGTAGGGGGGGCCACATATCTCTGACGCTGACTGTACAATGTACCTACATGGGAAATAAATTGATAGCTTTTTAACTGATTTTCGTCGAGGTACATCAAACTACTACCTGCGAAGAATAAAGAATGTGATCAAAAGCAAATGTGTGGAATCCATATTGTGCAGAATCGCGACTAGGAAGAAACCGGATTGTATAAAACTACTGACTGCGAAGAATAAGGAATGTGATCAAAAGCAACTGTGTGGAATCCATATTGTGCAGAATCGCGACTAGGAAGAACAATAATGGCATGAGCGTCGAATATCCAATAAGAGTTATTACATTGTTTTATATTGTTACTTAGGTGAAAAATGTACATGATGTCTTCAAATTTTCCGGAATACTTCAAGAGGTTATTGTTTAGGTAGACTGACGCCCTGTGAAAGATTTTTTATCGGAATTTTGGATTCCACGTTTAATCACGCCTTGGAATACACGCAATGTAAGTATAAAAACTTTTGTAACAACAATAAAAAGTCTCAAAAACATTTACACAGGGAGCTCAGCAATAGGTTATAGGAGGCACAGGCAACCTCGCGCCGGCAGCTTTCTCGCGCAAAGGATCTCAATCACAGTTCAACGCGGGAATGCTGCTGCGCGATGGCACCATGCCAAGAGGCCACCTCTCTTAATTAAAAAATTAAAAGTTTTAGTATTAGTTATTTAATTTAATAGTAGTTTTAGTCCTATGATATTTTGTATTTACAGAGACATTCAATCAAACGAACCCAACGACCTGTTAAAATATCCCGGAAGAATTTGAAGGCACCTCGTATAAAATATGTATAACTCGTGTAACATCGTATATAACTCTAAAATAAACATACATATCTCGCAGGCTAGCTGATGTTCCTGCGGTATCTGGTTCAGCTTGACAGAGGCGTTTTGCCCACGAAGTCTATTATGCTGGGTGCACGAGGCG
>NC_133479.1:14538689-14548335 GCF_025370935.1 Choristoneura fumiferana | reverse complement strand
GGAGGTACACTATAAATTTCATAGATATAAAGAGCAAGACTGAGAAGTAACTCACCTTAGCGTTTGCGCCACGGACTGTATGTAGGTGATGCAAGTCGATCTACAGTGTATGTACCTAACATTGTGTAATTTAATTATTAATTATGAAAATAGCTTTAAGTTATGTTGCAGTGCCCTACAAAAGGGTTTCATGTTCGGGAAAATATTTTAGTTTAAAATCCTAACTATGTACCCATGAAAGCAATGATTAAAATGCATAACCTCTAGTATCTCACGATCTGGACAAAGTCACAAGCGAAAATGTAAAATACGGCCTACCGGCACTACCTATAGTGCCCTAAAATTCTAATTAGTCTGTCTGTTACATTTTCAGAAAATATTGGGAACTAAATATAAATTTGTCAAGCTATCATTTACGTTGTGCCCATACATTAGCTTTTTTGGATACATTTATTTATTTAACAAAAATATACATAAAGAATACAAAATATGCAAATTACATATTACACTAATGGAATATTTCAATTCAAATACCACATCATTGTTTTCAAAAATATAAACTTTTCTTAAAAAAAACAGCCAAGGCACAGCTTTAGCAATTTTCGCAAACAAAACATTTTTGTCAGATATTTTTATAACTGTCATTTGACCATTTGAACCAATGGTCAGATGTACCATATTGAATACGTCATTACAAAATGGCCGCGATGATGTCAGCAGGGCTACTACGAAACTCGAAGTTCGTGTCGTGCGGTCCCTCTGACACATACTGTTTAATACGAGGCCGAGAGGGACGGTACGATACGAACTTCGAGTTTCGTAGTAGCCCTGCAGGTGGTTTGCGGAGCGGCGAAAGCCAATACTACTGGGAGGCGACTTAGGATTCAACTCCCGAATTCCTTATGCGATCAGCCCTCTCACTCGCACTTGCGAGTTCAATTAAATACGGGCATTCCAAGTGCTGCTCGTACGTAGTACTTGTACTGTGATACAACTCAGTGTGGTAAATATACTTCCGAGTACTTGTTGCCCCGGATCGCACGCCCTTATTTAATTTCTTCTGCTTCAGTTCATGGATTATCAGGACGTACATTTGGTCCTAGGTTAGTCGACCAAGTAAATTATTTTTAAATTTGGAAAACAAGATATGAGAGATAATGGTCGATGAAGGATCCAGTCCAACATGAGTGCTATAACATTTGTTTTATTTCTGACAGCTTCATGTCAGAAGAAAATCAATGACTCGTGGTCACATTGACTTCAAGTGTAACTGGCCTATGATCTGGCCCCCTGGCCTAATTTAGCAAGTCCTTAACCCTTTTCCAGGCATAGTGCTGATAGCGACCTTGCTAAATTTACAACATGGTAGTAAATCAATTGTTGTCGTCAAAAATATTATTCGTTTTAACTATGTAAAATTGTGGTCTATTTTGTAGTAGCGTATCTAAATTCGCGGGGCCCGGAAAACGGTTAAATTAAAACTAACTGGTATTTCTGAGTATGTAATTTAAATAAATGTATCTCGACTCACCAATGAACATCTTGAATATTTTACGACAATATCTTGCAACAACTTCCTTCCGACTTCAATGCAGTTGAAGACAAAATTGATATGTAAAATAATCCTTGCACTTCTTCAATACTTGTTTTATATTTTTATGTACATTTGTCTTAAGGGCGGTAATAAGGAATTACGAACGAGAGTATATTAGAAAAGTCGAAGACTGAGGCTTAAATGAGTCGATGTTCGTATTCTAGTACCGCCGTGCGACATACAATGTTTTTCATCACATTTGCGAGTAAATATTATATTTCTAATTTCTCAAACCGACCACGCTTCAACAAGCACATTAAGGTCGAGGGTTTTTTTGTTGCAACCAGGTCATGATTCGGCTGTTACGGGCAAGTGTGATGAAAATAACTTTAAAAGTAGGAACGGAACGCTTTGTGATTTATTTTAAGAACACCCAAAGGCAATGGAGAGTTTTGTGACAGGTCAGTTAGCGCTGGTATCGTGAGTTCGTTTGACAATCTTTGGCATTTGTCACACGTTTGTGATTGGTTTTATAACCCAATAGACCAATCGCAAGCAAGACTGTAATGCCGCATTTACACTCGCGTACGAGTAGCGAGACGAGGCGCTAGGCGAGGTACCATCAGCCAAATAAGAGGTCTATAAATTTTTAAACAAATTCCTATTAAATGAATATGTCGAAGTCGAACTTTCAAGTTAACAGACACGTGTCTATTGGCATTATTGTTTTATGACATGCAAACGATTATCAACTTTAAGGTGGTAGACCACATATATGGCTGATGGTACGAGGTGAGTGTGACTAGACAGACGCGCGCGCCTCACTTGCCCCTCGCAGCGCTCGCGTCCGGAGCGGTTTTTGAGCATGAGTCAAAGGATTCGCGCTCTCGCTTCATTCGAGTTTGAACGTTGTGCCGCGCAGGTTGTAAGCTCAAAGACAACTGAACTCGCCACGAGAGCACAATACACGTAACAAGGCAGTATCGACGTATATATATAGACGGCCGTATTCTTGAAATTTATATAGCGCTAGGGTTGGCGATTACAAAAAGTAAAACAGACGTGTGTAGATTTTTATTGTATGTGTGTAGTTTTAGGTGTAGGAATAAAACATATATTCATTTTATGATTATTTATTTATTTATGAATTAATTATAAGTTGGTAATAGAAAAAAAATTGCGTCAATTGCGGCAAGTTCGAAACGACTTGTTGAATTTTATGACATAAAAAAATCTCATTCTTAGAAGTTTTCTATGAAGTTTTATTTTAAAAAAATTTGGTAGACAAGGACACGGTAGTGGCCACAGGTTTATTTCTTTAATTTCTTTGAAAATAGACGCTAACATTTTGTAATTTATGTGCTTCCTTTTCTGGAATCTGGAATCTTTCCTCCATTTTTTCAAAGTAATTCACGAAATCACCGTGAGGTATTACCAGGAGATTTGTAACACAAAACGAACTTATTTGTGGGTATTGTTGCTATTAAATCGTATTTGTATCTTATTCGTATATAATATAACCTAACCAACAAGAAGTTGTCATTTCGAAGTTCAATATCTCAAAAACGGCTAAACCGATTTTGATTAAACATGTCTAACAACCATAGAAAACCTACTTTCAAATAAAGAAAACCGCATTCAAATCGGTCTACCCATTTAAGAGCTACGATGCCACAAACAGACAGACACACAGCGGTCAAAGTCATAACATCCCTTTTTTGCGTTGGGTGTTAAAAATGGGCATTAAAAGCTACCACATGCTTAGCCGACCTCCCCATAAATTTTGAATTATCTATGTATGTCATTTGTACCGAAGAGACAAACAAGAAAACGAATTAAAGTTATAAAGACTAAGGGGATGTTTCCCCACCCGTTGATTAATTTTAACTGACGGATAAATGTGATGCCGTATCCGTTTATTCGAATAAAACAAACAAAGACGGCATCACATTTATCCGTCAGTTAAAATTAATCAATGGGTGGTGAAACAGCCCCTTTTTGTTTCGGTAGGTACTTAACAAAATGCAAACAATCGAAGTATGTTTTAAACTAAATACGTTTTTAAAAACGTGAATTCATAAATTCGTTCGGATTTATATTTTGATAGAAGACTTAATTTGTAAATAGCAATTTGCATATTTTTTAAATGAAATTTTCTTTAAATAGACAAATCAAGATGGTTTACATTTTGTTGAGTAGGTATCTAGACAAATACTTTTACCTTTCAGCACAGCAGGAAGTTGGAAAAATTACAATGTTGCTTTTAACACCGTTGAATTTAGGCACCCGTAAACACTGCAGTATACACGTTGTCGTGACGCCGCCATTATTAAATAATATATTATAGTACCTAGTTACTTAGTACCGAGCGCTTATAGCCACGTTACGGAATCGAAACGGGGGCTAATAGAGCGGGCGGCGCGGCACAGCACTCGACTAGCGACCGGACGGCGCGGCGCGCGGCGTGGCACTGCGTAGTTTTGTCTCGCGAAGATTGGTTAGCGGCCGTGTAAATAGCGCTTGGCTGTGTGCGTGCGTCGATTCGGGCGCTATTATGAAGTCGAATTACTGCCTTGTCACGTGTATTGTGACGAGAATGTAAACAGGAAGTTCATTTACCATCGATCACGCAAGCCGCGGGCGAGATATGAGACGAGGCACGAGGCGAGTGTAAATCTAGCATAACGTGCAACGGACCTCACGCATCTAACGCCATCTAGCGATGTTTCGCCCGTAAAAAACCCTCATTGGTGATACCAGTAAGCTGTATAACTGACATTGGTCGACTACACAAACCGCGCCTACAACTTGTCGATTTCCTGAATAAACCTACATGAGAATGCTTATTACGAGAAGCACACTTTCTTGACCTCCGACTTGCCTTCACCATTTCTTGATACCTCGTGGTAGTGCGACACTTGGTCGATGTGGCCGAGGGAGTCGATGAAATCTTTGTCGTGCGTGATTATAATGAACATGAAGTTCTTTTGGCTCATACGGTCCTGGACTATCTCGTTGAGTGCCATACAGAGGTATTTCACGTTCTCCTCGTCGAGATTTGTCGTGGGCTCGTCCAAGGCCAGAACGCCGAATCTGAAAATTTAAATAATTCAGTGTAATGAGGGGTTCAGGCTAGGGTGATGAGCTAGTTGGCGCTAGTTTTCGTGAGGTCCATTTGGTTATCCCATGGGAAATACATGTGTACTTTTCCAGCACAAAAACTATCCTGTCCTTCCCGGGGTTTTAAACTACATATCTTTATATAAAAGTTTTTGGTAAAAAAAAACATTTTTAATACAAGCTTTTTTGCTGACTGTACTTGCAGATTATTGCATTGTCCCAGATTTACATAAGTATACCAAATTTCAAGTCAATTCGATCACTGGAAGTGGGTCAAATTTAACTTGCAAGATTTGAACAAAATAAAAAATCATACAGCGCAAGTTAAATAAAAGCTTGTAAAAAGTAGCCTATATCTGATTCCAGACATTGAGCAATCTACATGTGGGATCGCGTGAAGGAAACAACTCAACAAATTAAAATTAACAAAACATTGGAAAACCCCCGACTTTGTCACTTCAAAGTTCAATATTTTTTACAAAAAACATGTCTAAGAACCATCGCTAGAAAACCTGATTTCAAATAAGAAAACCGCATTCAAATCGGTTCACCCGTTTAAGAGCTACGGCGCCACAGACAGACACACATAGCGGTCAAACTTATAACACCCCTCTTTTTGCGTGGGGGGTTAAAAAGAGTTTAAGTATATATCAATAATATAATTAAAAGTTTGTTTACAACAAAAGGAACAAATAAGAAGTGTTCCAACTAAGCTCACCAAAATGTATCTCAAACTGTCTTACTCATTCGCTCGTCCCATTAATCTACAGAAGTCTCCGGTCCATTTGTCAACAAATCCACCTCCATTATTACATACTAAATTTTATCAAAGTCCTACCGTTTTAGCTCGAAGGAGTTAAGGACACACGCACTCACATAAAAACTTTGTGGATGAGGGATTACCTGGTACTGAAGGTTTCCGCTAGAGCTAGCCTTATGATGAGGCAGGCGAGCAGCTTCTGGCCTGCACTACATCTCCCTCGCATGTCTATCTCAACACCGTTCTTACATTGCACCACTCTGCAACGATACAGTATTAATTAATTTTAGAAAATCATTAATGGCAGTTTTGCTTCTTTTTACAAATGTGCTCAATGTGAGAGGGCTTATTTTACTTAAGCCGGGTACTCACCAGCGAGCTGTAACTGTAACCGTTGCACGTTACAGTTACTAAAAATCATAGTGAACTGTATACGTAGTTCGCGAGCGGAACGCGCTGTGCTCGCAGCGAGCCGATGACGGCCAGGTACTCATTGTGTAACTGTAACCGTTGCACGTTACTGTAACCTAAAAACATAGTGTGTACTAGCAGAACATGTGCGACTCGCAGTGAGCCGACGAGTGTCGGCTTCTAGAAACTCGTTACTGTATCTGTTACAGCTCGCTTGATGAGTACGCTCGGTGAGAATCATTGTGAAGATCGTTTCACGCGTACACACTAGAACCTCGTAACGTAAATGTTCGTATACAGTTACAGCTCGCTAGTGAGTACCCGGCTTTAGAACGACTAGTGGCTGCTACAAGTTGCGGACGCCTTTCCTCATACATTTTGTGTAACATCGGCGCACACGAGCCATTAGCTGTGGGAGTCAACTCGTTCGACTTAAGCGCACACACGGCCACAGTCGATGTATTCAAGCCGCAAGTGGCAGCCACTGGTGGCGACGTGTAGTAGTCTCGACTGAACCACTAGTTGTCGCGATTAGTGGCGGCGATTGGTGGCCATAATGTGCGGGCTATGATGTGGTAGGCAGGTCACTCAACTTTTTAGTGTTGTTATTCTCTCCCGTAACTCAGGAGTGACACACTTTGTTTGAAAAAATGTATTTGCAATTTATACTATTAGCACACTAACGAGATGAGCCATAAAGGAATGGCCTTAAAACTGTCACAACTTGTAACTTTTAGTGGATTTGGGTCGATCAACTTTTTCTTGCCAATACCTGTCCGGTGCAAACTTTTCATGATTTTGAATAAAATAATTGAATTTCGTTAATTTTATTGTTTCAATTTCAAAATTAGAACTATTGTGGTCTTGTTTACACAATCAACTTTCATAATGTTATTCAAAATTATGTGAAAAAAAGTGACCCAGTGGATAATTTTCAAGTTCCATACTAAATTGCGGTGTCCCTTAGACATAGTCGTCATGGAAATTGCGGTATTTTGTAAAAATATTCCTAGACGAGTCTCATTAAAACTTAAGAATTAGATACTCGGACACTATGTTAATAATAAAATTGAATTAATAATTAATTTGAAGTAATTTTATTATTTTTATTAAATTTTTAATTGTTTGTCCTTACTGCTTCGATAAAATCGGGTTCCGCTGAGTCACAGGGTAAAAAGTATGTATAAGAGCAAAAAAGAGAGAGACAGTCAATAGACGGACCAATAGGGAACTGTCTTTCGATCGCGTGATTGTTGTCTCGTCACGCAGAAAGCTCCGATTGCTCGGCCATTTCGTCCGTGACTCTGAGCAAGGCAGCGTGTGTATACTGTGGTTCTGCTGGGTGACATCGAAATTCGGGTAAGTACGTATTTTATTTACAAATATTTTATTACTATTATGTAGCAAACGTGACTGGAATGTCCTTGACGTGTTTGGATTAGCAACATTAGAGATATTTTTTGAGAAAAATTAATTTAACCGTTATTTTTCTCTTGAGTCACAATTCCCTTGAGTCACATAAAACGTGACCCAAGAGAAAATACGCCGTGAGCAAGGAGAATTTCTATAGCTTTTTTATGTTATCCTTGTAAATAAGGCATAATGTCGGTACTTGGCATAATAGTTTCATTTTAAGTTCAAATGGGCTTATATTGAAGTAAAAAAATCACCTTTTAAACGAAATGTGCTTAAAAAATATAGGATTCTAAGCTTGATCCGTCTTTACTGGTAACATTTTAAGTTAAAATGCTTGCTTTTAAAGCCTAATCATTATTATGTGAGCTGCGGTTCGAAGATACTGAATGTTCTCAACTCTTACTCTCTCCTTCGCAGTCGGATAAAAAGAGCGCCCTTATTACATACACGTAAACATTAGATTATACTAATACTACTACTATACTAATTCATTGTAAGGTCTGAAATAAGGCCGCTTTTTCTATTCACGTGGCAGTGCTTTTCTTCGATTGCTTACGCTTTAATGTGTTTTTCAGCTAATATGGGCTTAACTGCAGCAGAAAGACAGAAGCGATATAAAGAAAAATTAAAACAGAATGCAGAAAAGTATGAAGAATATAAAAAGAAAAAACGAGAAAATTACCACAAGAAGAAAAGACTTGTAAAGGATTTGACACCAAAAGAAAGATACAACGCTAGAGTGATATGGAAATTGAGAAAGAAGAATGTAAAACAGCGGAAACAAAACCTCAACCGTGTTCTCGATATTACACCTCCCAGCTCCCCTTCTCTAATTCAAGAGCCCCTGAATGAAGACGTGAACTTACCCGGAATTGACGCAGCACCACTACCACCAGGTCCAAAAGATAAACCTAATAAAAAAGCGCAAGGCAAAAAGAAAATAAGAAGAGATCGTTCCAAACTACATAGAGATAATTTAAGACTGAAAGAACAGGTAGAAAAACTGAAAAGAGAATGCGAAAAGTATAGAAAGCGCTGCCAAAGAAACGGAATTAAAAAAATCAAAACACGCAAAGTAGATGCAAAAACTAAATATCAGCAGCTATCTACAGCAATGAAAGCAAGTTATCAAAGGATGAAAACACTAAAAGAAAAAAGGATTCTAAAGAATATTATGGAAGAAGTAGAGGGCCCTGAAAAACCAGGTATAATTGAAGAATCTTTAGGAATTACATACAAACTGAGGACATTAATGAAAGTAAAAGTTTCTGCAACGAAACTCAAAAAAATAGTTGAAGCATTTTTTCTTAGAGATGACGTTTCCAGAGCTACTGCTGGAAAAAAAGAGACTTGTACAATTGATGGGCAAAAAATACAAAAAAGGTTTTTATTAGACAACATGAAAATATTGTTCAAAACTTTCAAGCAAGAAAACCCAGGAGTGAAGTGTTTATTTTTATTTTACCAGGAACAGACCACGTTATGTTGTGAATGCGCGTCTTTGCAGTGGACGTGAAATGCTCTTATGCAAAGTGCATACAAACCAAACCTACAAGGCCCGTGCATAAAAACAAGGGGGTGTGTTCATTATTCCAATGACATTAATGCTTTGGTGGCTGCAACAGTCTGTGATCCTAAAGTCCAAGCTTTGTAAAGTGTGTATTTGGCTATCTGATATGTTTACGATAGAGACAAGAAAATTGAACCGATTAGAAGAAAAGAGACAGGGAATATCCACCATGAATGAATGGGGCAAGAGTGAAGAATTTTATAAATGTGACATGGATAAAGAAGAAGCACGGAAACAAATAATGAGAAGCATGAAATTGTAAAAGTAAAGAGAAAGTAAGGGATCATCAAAAAACCTCTCTGAAGAGTTTAATATAGGAATATGTAAAGAAGTATTAAAAAAAGCATATATATCAAATCATGAACGGTCCAATTTTTCATAATTTTAGAACAAGCCATTTGAAGTATTACAAAGTAACAAAGAAGCGTGTGCTATTTGTAGACTTTTAGTGAAAAATTACACGTTGTGTAATCTCTATGAAAGATTGATCTATTCTATTCAATTTGTTGGGGTTTCAAGGCAACAAGTGTCACTGCATTACGTCGTTGTATCATCTGAACACTGGCGACCATAAGAAAACATGTTGAATCTTATTTGCACTGTCTCGTCTAATACCAATCACCATCCAAGCGATATGGAGCCGCATCTTTGACTCCAATACTAAAAAGATATTCAAACCAGGTACCAAAGAGTCATGAGACTGCTCAATTTTTTTTCAGATGGGATCCATTTAGTCATATACACTCCAAAAACAAAAATTATCTATTTCCAACTCATCAGTTCACCATTTTGTGGTTGACTTTGGTTTTACAGCAATGTCTTGGTCCTTTTTGAA